>NC_068357.1:73300525-73468025 GCF_020536995.1 Dreissena polymorpha | reverse complement strand
CGTCACCATGGTAGAGAGGAGAGACGAATGAGGAGAGATGCGGTCACATCTGCCGACATCAACGGGTACATGAAGGACCTGCACGGCATGCTTCCCGAGATTAACACCTCATGCGACACGACTACGGCTGCAGTTATGTCGCTTCTGAACAACAACATGTGAATACTTCTACAGTTGGAAGACTGAATGTAAATTATGTTAATACTGTATATATTTGATATTCGCTGTATTTATCAGGATAGATATGACATTTGGAAAAAAGTCATACATGTATAAGATATATTTATACGTATGAAGTGCATTTTGAATAAATACTGACTTTATGTTGTTGTTGTTATTACGTACATACATGTATACACAGGATTCTATGTATTAAATACTGCAATGTCAAGGTGCCTGAACCACGTGACTTTTTCGGCTATGTGTGGGACAATCGGATGTCAACAAACCATCGCTTCAGGTAACGTTTTTGATAATTTCTTCATTAATTCAAAACCATTTTCAAAAAAACAAAGACGAGAGCCCGGTCATTGTCAAAATACACAACTGTGTTAAGTTTGCGCAAAATTAATTTAGTATTTCTTCCAAAAAGTGCAACCGCGCGTTTGAAAAGACACGAATTGAAATGCTATGTGTGGGATATTTTTTATTCAATCAACAAAAATGTTCATTATAATATTGTCGAAGGTTTAAAAGAAATAGGGCGGACATTAATTGTAATTCTTCATAGAGAAGCTACATACATTGTATGTTTGCACAAATACTTCTGATTCGGAGTGTGTGCTTAAAAATGCAATAATGCTATGTGTTGGACACGTTTTTGAAATGCTATGTGTGGTATACAAACTAAACTAGAGAATCGAAAGATTGACATAAACATCAATAATATTTTAAGTCTGTCTAAATAGCAAAAGTTGGTCAATAAAACATTGTTGGTACTGTTTTGCGTGCTTAAAATATGATAATCACGACGTTCATGTTACTCAAAATTATCATGATTGTCGATAATTTATATTCATATTTTTTACTTGTAGAATGCCATTTGTTTGGGTACAGTGTGGAAGAGAGGTCAAAACACAGTCGGGAATCTCCAAACACAAAGCCACCCACGCACGGGAAGGGAAATATTTCTGTTGCGGAAAACCTTTTCTTGTGAGTTTCTATAAAATTGATTGTTACAAAATGTTAAATTTTCAGTGAATTCTTACTTCCAACTAAGGCACTTGTTTAATACACAAAATCGTAAGGATTGTTTGTGCAAGGTGTCATGTGAATATAATTGTAACAAAATTACAAAACGTGTTATTGAACTTATGGTTGTGTGCTTTTTATCAGGAATGTGTAAACATATTAGACCGTAACGAGAGTTATCAAATAAGCATAAAGAGATAATACAGCATTATTTAAACAAATAGACAAAAGGATCAATAACTTATTTTTCTGTAAAATCATTTATTCGTATCTAAATCCTATTGAGCTATCTTATATATCACGCATGACAATTATTTAATTTTTTTTAAGTTTTACAGTTTATTTCGTGTGTATTTGGTTCTTTTCAGGGAGATTAAAGTATTTTTGGAAGCACCTTCAAGAGACGTACTGATATCTTGATCAATGAAAAGTTGTCATATATAGTTAATGTTCAAAAGTTTAAAAGATCTTGCAGCCCCTTTCATGACCGGGTCGAATGAGTATTTTCATTAAACATCTTACACTATTTTCAGTTATTCAGATTTCATTTGAAATTGAGTTCATGAAGTATTAATACAATTAAATATGTTTGGTGGTATAATAAACCCCCAAAGCCAAGACTTTTTGGCGATGATCATTAGTTACGTGTTAATTAGATCATTTATATGTTTGTATAGCAAGATTTGTTACTTTGCGAATACTGATGTACTTCTGTATGTACTTGGTGCTTTCATTTCTATTGTAACATGTGCATGCTGGTTATAAAGCAATGTGGTTATTAATGAAGTGTTTATTTTGATATACTTAAGATATTCATATGGAGATGATATTGGAAACTAAATGAACTTAATACACCACAAACAATCATCATTGGATTTATATTGTTATTTGTTATGAAACAATTGTTTTATTAACCAATATACTCAGATTTTATATTCATCTAATCAATTTCATTAATAACATAGATACAAAACACATAAATATACACAAATATCAATACATACACTATGTTTTGATTATTCCAAAATACATATTAAATGGTATGTTTGCATTGTTAGTTGAAATAGCTTTCCGTAAACATCACAGATTGAAGCTGGGTCCGTCTCTGTCACTGTGGTTTTGATAATTAACTTGACGCATAACACCTTCCGTGTGGTTTGATGGTGTTCATCTAATTCTAACACAGCTTCGCGCCTTTAAGCGTTACAAATCCTTCGACTAATCCTTGTCAAGTCTGAAAAACAACAGAAGTAAAATCCATTTAAAAGCAAGTGCTTATACTTTCTTTGTCATTCATTTATAAAAAAGGACCGAATTTAATAATCAGGCAGAAGTATCAATCATGATATTTATTTAAAGACAATAAGTAAAAAAAAGAAAATATTATAGTTCATTCAACATAACGTGTTTGTTAAAAAAGACCATTGGTTGGATAACAATTACGCAGTGTATTTTATTTAAAACGTATGTTCAATTAAACATAAATTGTTTAAACATTACACAATTACTTCAGTATTCCATCATGTAACATTTGGTTAATTTGATATATTTTCAGTACAAACTGAAGTATATGTTTTAGATTCTTACAAAACTGTGTTCAGATTAAATGCAGAACTGACGGGAAAATTCTTGCATACCACACATAGCATTTCAAAAATGTGTCCCACACATAGCAGTATTGCATTTTTATTCACAGACTCCGAATCAGATGTATATGCGCAAACAAACAATATATGTAGCTTTCTCTTTGAAGAATCACAATGTCCGCCCTATTTTTTAAACCTTCAACAATATTATAATGAACGTTTGTGTTGATTGAATAACAAATATACCACACATAGCATTTCACTTTGTGTGTTTTTAAACACGCGGTGGCACTTTTTGGAAGAAATACTAAATTAATTTTGCGCAAACTTAACACAGTTGTGTATTTTGACAATGACCGGGCTCTCGTCTTTGTTTTTTTTTTTGTTTTCAAAATGGTTGTGAATTAATGAAGAAATTATCAGAAACGTAACTGAAGCGATGTTTTGTTTACATCCGATTGTCCCACACATAGCCGAAAAAGTCACGTGTTACAGGCACCTTGAATGTTATAGGCTAAGGGGAAGACGCAGGAACAACAAAAACAAACAATTAAATCAACATGAACGAAAATAACGAGTTGTAATCAAATGTTCATAACCTGATATGAAGATTTATAACCGGTAACATCAATTTATAAAAATCTTTATAAATAACAACTAACTTGAAAACAAACGATGACAAGGACTACGTAAGAAAGTAAATATTGATTAGATCAATATAAAATGTCTTATCTTACATCAGATATTGGTCACAACTCGCCATGCAAAGCATTGAAAACAGGCGGAAATGTCAGCAGAAAAAGTCGGGAAGAAGCATAAAAAGTTACAAACGAACAAAAAAACTCTAACGAAAATACCGCATGAAAGAGAATGATCCGGAATATCATTCTCTAGATACATGTTTATATTTACTAAGTTTGAACTTCTTTCAAAGAACTTAAAGGGGCCTTTTCACAGATTTTGGCTTTTTTTTTAACTTATTCATGAAATGCTTTATATTGATAAATGTAAACATTGGATCGTAAAAGCTCCAGTAAAAAATCAAGAATAAAATTTTAAAAAGGAAAAGAACATTGCCCGGAGCAGATTTCGAACCAGTGAACCCTGGAGTCCTGCCAAAGTCCTGAAGTAAAAACGCTTTAGCCATCTGACCTATTCCGCCGAGTAATTGACGTATTTTATACCTTATATAAGCAATCTTCGTAGTTTCACAAAATTTAGCGACAAAAACAACGCTCCAAATTATTCAATCGTTTCGCGTTGCAACGCTTTATAATTTTTAGGTTTTAAAATCGTCAAAAGATGCATATAATGGCTATATTAGACCATGGTAAATGTTCAGTATTACTGTTTCCCCACAAATATCACAACTAAAACGAAAATTTGCGAATCCGAAACAACTTTTTTCAATTTTGTCAATTTACCAAAGCGTGAAAAGATCCCTTTAAAGAACGTTATTTCAACAAACGAGTCCAGTGCTGAAACCGAAGAAACCTGAAAGACACACAATATAATCTGTTGAAATACATGTATATGAATAGAAAAACCCAACAACAGTTTACGATTCTAGTCGACAGTTGACAATTTCTTAATTTCGTAGCGTACTGATGCAGTACGTTATTTCGGACAGTACAGTCGGACGCAAATAAATAAATTATTTAATACTCACTTTCTTTAAAACTCGATATTTGTTGTTAAAAATGGCGATTGAATTGCTTAACACCATACCAGTTAATAGTCTTGATCATTTAAGCGCTTTATTTACGTTTCCGACTTTACGTGCTGTCCGAATTTAAAGTGATGGGCATTTTGTTACTGTTGAATTGAGCTGAAAAGAAACAGGTCAAAACAATAAGTTATAATGAATGTGGAATCTGACAATTATCTACAACTCATCTTGTTACCGGTTGTTTATAAAAAAAATATATATTATTTTCGATATGTTACATGACTCACCCATCCCTCTAAGCTAAAATGATCCGTAAAACAAAATTGTGTCATTGTGTTGTATGAAAGAATCTGCATGAAAACTACATTTAGACTCACATCGTACATCGAATCATTTCTGTCGTAAGTTGTCAAAACGAAAGTACGGTTGATATTCAAATGGATTATTTTTCTTTTCGGGATATTGTTTAATTATGTTGATGCTGCATTAACAAATACAAGTGTATATCAAGCGAAAACACAAAAAATAAACAACGGTTACGATACACACCTACATTGTATATACTGTTAGATGCCCATAATATCACTTTTAGTACGCATACATTTGCACATACATGTAGTTTATTATGTTCATTTGTACATGTAAATTTAAAACTCTTGAATGACCATCGCAGACAGGTATTATCAGTGGCTGCGCCGCATTGCGGTGATCACGGGTGTTCCAGTTATTGATAGCGTGCAATCGCGGCGATTTCGGGTGTCCGCCCCCCGCGAAATGTCACCCATCGGGAAAATTGAACACCGCGGACACGCGTTTTTGTTTAAGTACACCATGCCTGTACTGTAAGCATCTCAGCATTCTTATAGGGGATGACTGTTTACAATCTGTTTAGCAAGAACACTTTTAGATACTGAAAACAACCGTATTTGTTCAAGAGATTGTGTTTTTGTAAAAATGTTTTTGCATAATTAAATAAAATATGTTGAATTGTTATCATATATAAAAGTCAGTTATAAAAAAGTAAATGAGTATGAGAATATGTACAGCTACTAGAAATTCAATATTGATCTTTTTTTATAGAACAAAACATCACTTGATCTTTCTTTTTTAGTTATAAATGTGTGCAAATATAGAAGTAAACACACAAAAGACATTTAAAAATGTATCATATCAAAACAACTATCAAACTTTTTGTAATTTAAATGCACAAACAACATATAGCATAAATACATTATTTTTGCAAAAACAAATGCAAATCAACTTTTCTTTAAACAGCTGTTTGTGCTTCTCAAAATATGTGATAAGTTGCTGTTTTTTACTACCAAATTGTTCAAATTTTTGACAAAGTGTTTTTAAACAACTGGAACAAATTTAGGACTCACCTTGCATTGATATTTCCAATTGAAACAACAATATAAAACCTGCTAAAAGCACAAATCTTTCATAATCACACACAAACTACAGACGAACTGAAAATTGTAGGGGTAAAACATTTCAAGTTGTAATGTCTTATCTATCTCAACTTATGAATGGTTTCCATCTGACATCAACACAGAGGTCTTTGATGAAAGTGCCCAGTTAATAGCACAGTTCTGCTTAGTCCAAATTTTTGACGCTCTTAAATATTAAGCTACTTTTTATATGGGTAATATTTGGAGAATTAGAATTTAGAATTTAGCCCATATAAAAAGTATCTCTAAATTCTTTGCGCGTCTTATAAATGAGACTAAGTTCTGCTGTGACGTCACTAATTGCTTAGCTGACCAGAGGTCACGTAGTTTAACCTCAGACAAAGGATTTACTACATGTTGTGTACACTGCAATATTAACATAGACAGATAGAGCAAAATGGCAAATTACGCTTCGATGATGGGAATTAATTGGCATCTTGTTATTTGCCCAGAAGTTTTTGAAATGCGTGTACCTAGGAACCTGAATCCCGTAGTTCTTGATTAATTCTAGAATGTATTTCACAAAGCAATACATTCAGGAATTAATCAAGAACTACAGGATTCAATGTGTGTATATCTAACTTCTAGTCAATTTTATTCTTTCTGTAGCCAAGTATTTATTTTTATTTGGCTACAGAAAAAATAAAATTGACTAGTTATCTATTTACTTGTAATAATGTTTAGATCTAGTTGAAACTGTCAGTCAATTAGCAAACACTACACATCAGGCAATATGGTTAGCATTTAAGTTCAGTTTTGACTGATATTTTTACAACCAAAGTTTTGAATTGTGAATTATGAATTGGATGAATTACTAAGGTTTCAAGTTAAGACAAGTTCTTTTTAAAATTTAAAGTTTATTTATATATACACATCAACAGTAACAGCACTTGTATTGCGTGAACTTTTAGACTATTTTAATAACTAAGACAATTTGATTTATACAGAATATGTTTAAAAATAACATTGTATAGAAAGATTTCATTAACAAAATCAAATTTTCTTCCTGGTACGAACCAGTACTAAGCATCAATATTTTCCCTATATAAAAGTGATAGCTACAGAGCAACAGTGTTTATTACCGGTACCTTCACCCTTTTTCTTAATTTTAATCTCACAATTCTCTTTATTTTCTAATAAAATTCCACCCAAATTGATGTTATCTGAAGCCATTTTGCTTATCAGACAGAAAGTGTAAACAAAGAAACTTGTCTGAACTAGGGGCAGTCTTGAATGATGTCACTGATAAGGGATACAGGTGAATCTAAAAATAGCACAGCTAAAGTGGGGTCAATTTCCAGGAGTGTTACACAATTGACCAGTCGCCAACTCCGCCCACATTTTGTCGATCAGCCAATCAGATATCGATTTTTCACACACCCCTCAGCAACGCTTATCTGGCCGCCATTTTGTCCGACAAACAAAGCGTGTTATACATATGGAATGGACGCAATTTTTAAGAGTTTACACAGATTTTATTTCAAATGCATGATCATTACTGTTCGATCATTATTCAAAATTGTAGGTGCTATACATACTTTATAAAAGGTTATTATTTTATCTTTATTTCTTGAACATATGAACGAGTAATGAGAAAACAAACACAATAAATAGTTTAACCACACCAGGTGTGTGTTCTATAAAACGTGTTATACCGTTTGATGCACAATATTATTAAGCAGTTTGGGCAACATAATAATTGCCACACGTGCTTATTAATCTCAGCGTAATTGTCGATGATTAATAAATAACAGTATGTTGCGTGGATCTCAAAATGAAGGAACATTACGGCATTGTTAGGTACTGTACACAAGAAAAGAAACTATTTAATTACTTAAATGATTTCCAATTATATATTTATTTTCTGTGGATCATAAACAAGGGAAATCATTATAAATTGTTAACTTAAATATTGTTTTAACTAAAGTTAAAAACAACAAAAAGGTGATTTCAACGCGGCTTAGCCAGCTTAAAGCGACTTCAAGTGTAAAATGTACGGCTTATATTACAACAACAACATTTCGAATACAACATATATTGATACGGGGAGAAATGTGAAAATTGCAATTAACATATAAGGGCCATCTTGTTATAAATAAGCAAATGCAAATGTAACAGGTTCGCATTAAACATAAATGTTATAAAATGCATATTAGACTATCTGTTAATGAAACCACGAAATCAGGCCTGTATTAAATTATGGTTACAATAAAAATTTAATTTATATCTAAATAAAAAAAAATCGGTGTCTTTTTAAAAATAACACAATAAAACAAAGATCTAAACATTTTTAATAAACAAAAAACCCATCATGATATGGATATGTCATTTGAATTTAATAAAAATATTTTCAAAATTATATATGAATAGCCACCGGGTTCACTGTCAGACGGTTGAATACAAGTTCAAAATCAATATGAAATATATGCTCATTTTTCATCACCTCCCTATCAACGGATTTTTCATCACCTCCCTATATAATATGTATAAGAAACGTTTCTGATAGTCTGTCTGCCGTTAACTCATTTATTTTGATTACGCCATTTCTCTCTAAAGTTTTTATGATTGTATTAACGTTTTACAAAGCAGTTTAGTTTAGTGTGCGGCTTTAATAATTTATTTTATAGAAAAGAGCATAATACATCATTACCAATATAGAATTTCCCTCACGTAATCCGCTATAATTGCGATCTGCTTGTCGGAGTTTTCTAATCACTAGACCACGTGACTATGTGGGCGGAGCGATCGATAATTTGGCGACTGGTCAATTAGCACCTGGCAACAATGCAAGAACAGGTATAAATGAGTTTTATAGAGAGTAGCCTATGATAAGTGAATGAAAAGTCAAATAAGATTCATATGTAACACTTCTTGTTGTTTTATTGGTTTTACCACTATGTTAAATTTCTGCAAAGATATAGATAACAATCATAAGTAATGGCAATAATTAATTTGAGTAATACAATAATTTTAATTAGATATTTGGGTTGTGGTTAATGTTTCTGAATCCATTACCAGTATCATCGTAATCATCATAATCATCATCATCATCATCATTGTGCACCAACATCCGCATTACAACTAGAGTGTTAACATGTTTTTTTATAGTCATATTATGAAAACTGCCACTACCCTGGAGGCCATGTTTTTCAACAAACCGTAAACATTTTCGAACACAGCCAAGCTATCAATACAACAAATCTTCGGACCAAGTTCCATAAAGATTGGTCTATAAATGTTACCTCTAGAGTGTTAACAAGGTTTCACTATAGCCATATAAGCAAAGCTGCCCTGCCCCGCCCCCTGGCGGCCATATTTTTCAACAGACCAAAACTATTTTCAAACTCAGCCTAGCTATCATAAAAACAAATGTTCAGACCAAGTTTCATGAAGATTGGACAATAAATGTGACTCTTAGAGTGTTAACAAGGTTTAACTATAGCCATATAAGCAAAACTGCCCTGCCCCCTGGCGGCCATGTTTTTTTACCGATCAGAACCATTTTCAAACTCAACCGTCGTATTCATCAAACAAATGTTCTGGCCAAATTTCATGAAGATTGGACCAAAAATGTGACTTTTAGAGCGTTCACATGTTTTCACTATATACATATTGAGAAAACTGCCCCGCCCCCTATCGGCCATGAGTTTTCACCGATCTGGACCATTTTCAAACTCGTCCGAGATATCAATGAAACAAATGTTTTTACCAAGTTTCATGATGATTGGGCAAAAATTTTGACTTCTAGAGTGTTCACAAGGTTTCTCTAAAATACTGCCCGCTCCCTGGCTGCATGTTTTTCAATGGACCAAAACCATTTTTGAACCAACATATCATTAAGACAAACATTTTGACAATGTAACATGAAGATTGGGCATCAAATGTGACTTCTACAGTGTTCACATGTTTTTTCTTTTTTTTTACCTAGTGACCTAGTTTTTGACCCAGCATGACCCAGTTGCAAACTCGGTCGAGGTATCATTGGGACAAATGTTCTGACCAAGTTCCATGAAGATCGGACAATAAATGTGGCCTCTAGAGTGTTCACTAGGCAAATGTTGATGAGGGACGCAGGACACACAACGGACAAAAGGCGATCACAATAGCTCACCTTGAGCACGTTGTGCTCAGGAGAGCTAAAAATGAATGGATTGAAACAATCCGACACAGATTTTCATTTCCATCATATAGGGATACTGCATATCAAGATTTCATCACATTCGGACCTTTTGTATTTTCGATCTGGCACGGAAACAAAAAGCCTGACAAATGGAAGGACAGATATTTAGGACATAAATGATTATAGATAAACTCGTTTGAGGCTTGGACAGATATATTTTTCCCAAAAACATTTTCACAAGGTTTTGCTAAGATCAGAGTGAAAATGGCCTAGCCACAAACTAAAAGGCACACCAATATACTATACCTTCTGTTATAGAGGCCTAAAAAGGTTATAAAAAAAGAACACAAATGAAACCTTAAATAATACCCTTTATTTTGAACATTCAAGTTTAGTGTTCTGACAGTAAAACAAAAAGTAATTTGGTTTCATGTAAAAGCACCTCATTTTTACTTCAAA
The DNA here is from genome assembly GCF_020536995.1 of Dreissena polymorpha. Taxonomy (NCBI): domain Eukaryota; kingdom Metazoa; phylum Mollusca; class Bivalvia; order Myida; family Dreissenidae; genus Dreissena; species Dreissena polymorpha. Next base: position 73,457,549 of record NC_068357.1, on the reverse strand, counting down.
CAGACAATGATAAATTAATAACTAAAAACATTGTAAATCAAAAGGAAACAAGGTAAGTACACAAACACAAAAACAGGTCTAAAAAATAAAACAAATAAAGACTAGTATAAGTCAAACAAGAGGACCTAAACACCCTTGGACCCTTCCCTGAAACCTGTAGAAACCAATCTGTTAAATAACTAAGATTTGTATCTACGTTTATAACTCTGTATGAAACATCCTTAATGTGGTCTGAGAAAATACTAGATCGAATTAATGATTTATACCATAGACATATAACAAGAGGGTCATGATGTCCATTTAGTGCTCACTTGAGTTCATGGACACAAATTGTTTAACCCTTTGCATGCTGGGTAATTTGTCTTCTGCTAAAATGTGCTCTGCTGAATTTCTAAAATTAGCATTTTCTTCGATTTTTTTCCAAGAATACTATCTGAATAGCAAACAGTTTGGATCCTGATGAGACGCCACGTTCTGTGGCATCTTATCTGGATCCAAACTGTTTGCAAAGGCCTTCAAAATTCGGTTCCCACACTTAAAGGGTTAAGGCTTGAGCTGATGATCTACTTTTCAACCCCACTAGGCCAAGATTCAAACATGGACTTCATATTGTCAAGATAAACATTCCAGGTTTCAGGACTTCATATTGTCAAGATAAACATTCCGACCAAGTTTCAGGACTTCATATTGTCAAGATAAACATTCCGACCAAGTTTCACCAAGACTGAGTGAAGATGTGGCCTCTGAATGGTAAGATTATTTTATATAAAGATTTGACCTCTTGACCTAGTTTCTACACGTCATGACCCAGATTCCAATTTGGTCAAGATATTGTACAAATAAACATCTAACCAAGTTTCATCAAAATTGAGTCATAAATGTGGCTTTTAAGTGGTAATGTTCTTATAAATTTGCCCTTGTTGGATGCACATGACCCGGATTCGAACTTGGCTACATATTGCTAAGGTTAGCATTCTGACTTATGTTTCGGCAAGATAAATGTGGCCTATAGTTGTAACAAGTTTGCATTTTACGATTCGACTTGGTTACCCCGTTTTTTGAAACATGTGACCCAGATTCAAAGTTGTTCTAAATATTGTCAAGATAAACATGTCGCCTCTCTAGTGGTAACTAGGCTTTTATAATATTTTGCCGGGACACCAAGTTTTTATAAGCACATGACTGAGATTCAAATTCAGCCTTTATTTTTTCAAGATAAAAATGACCAAGTTTCATCCACATTGAGTCATAAGTGTGGCCTCTACAGAGATAACAATGTTTTTCTAAGATTTAACCTCATGACCTAGTTTGTTGATGCACATGACCCAGATGTGACCTCAGCCTAAAAATTGATAAACATTCTACCAAAATGTCTTTAAGATTAAACCATAAATGTGGCCTCTTAAGTGGCTACAAGGTTTTTCTAATATTTGACCTGGTCATTTAGGTTTTGAATGTACATTGCTCAGATTCGAACTTAGATATTATGAAGATAAACACTCTGACCAAGGTACATTTAGATTGAGTGATAAATGTTGCCTCTAGAGTACTTGCATTTAGATTGAGTGATAAATGTTGCCTCTAGAGTACTTGCATTTAGATTGAGTGATAAATTTTGCCTCTAGAGTACTAACAAGAGTTTTCAAAGATTTCCTGATCCTGATATCCTGACCCTTGTGATGTCATGGAAGATTTTTTCAATTTGATGTTCAAAATATATTTTTAGCTCCAATGACCAACAATATGCACTGACTGGACTATTTGAACAACTTCGCAAGTGTCAACAAAGGAGGTTTCCTGTGAGTTTGCTTAAAAGTTGCCCAGCGGTACAGGAAGAGAAGTCATTAGATGCACAGAAAACACAGTATCCTTAAAGCTGCTCATGAGCATTATCACTGTGCTCAGATGAGCAAAAAAAATCATGTTTCATGAAAAAGTATAGGTAAATATTTGAGCACGTACAAGTCTTAGCTCGAGTGTTCCATAATTCTAACAAACGAAATAATGTTTTTCGCAGAGCATTTTTCAACACATGTAACAGACCATTTAACTCCACCTTTCTACTCAAGATACTAGAGTTTCACTTGTTCCAATTTGAATATGGAACACAAAGTCGGTAAAGAATTTTTTTAGAGATTTTCATTGACAATATTATTATATGCCTAACATTATGATGATGATGCCATAACAATTTACCATACAGACCTTATATTATATAATGTTTTGATCAGAAGAAAACACATTATCAAAGGAAACAGGACTGTAGGGTTCAACTGTGCCTTGTTATTTAATTAATATGATCACTTCTCATGAGCAATGCACCACAGAATGCAGTATTAAAACATTTGGTGTAACTGTTTTAATATTAACAAGAGATGTGTTTGTCAGAAACACAATGCCCCCTATTGCGCCGCTTTAAAGCCAAAAATTTGACCTTTGACCTTGAAGGATGACCTTGACCTTTGACCACTCAAAATGTCCAGCTCCATGAGATACACATGCATGTTAAATATCAAGTTGCTATCTTCAAAATTGCAAAAGTTATTCAATATTGCAAAACTTTAACCAAGGTTAAAGTTTCCCGCAGAATGACAGACAGAAAGGCCAAAAACAATATACACCCGATCATTCAATCAGGGGCATAAAAACTGATTTTTTACTTTCTTATAACAATATGTAAGGTATATATGTAAGATAATTTATATACATAATAATAATAAAAATAATAAACAGGAAAATAAAGCTAAAAAGAAACAACATATTCTGAATGAGATTCATGATTTGTTGGATAATCTGAAAAAATTATATAAATAACGTATATTTACATTCTTGACATTCACAGAATCACCTTTCTTTGTTAGAAAATAAAATTCAAGAATCTTAACAACAATATCAACAAACTAAGACAAGAGCACCGCATAACGGGTGCCATGCTTGGCTGCGAAAGCTTGTTAGAATTTTTTATTTTTTTTAAGAGGTCACAGTGACCTTGACCTTTGACCTAGTGACCCAAAATGGGTGTGACCTGTAGAACTCATCAAGGTGCATCTACATATGAAGTTTCAAAGTTGTAGGTGGAAGCACTTTGATTTTAGAGGCAATGTTAAGGTTTTAGCACAACGCCGGCGGACGACGAGCAGGCTATGACAATAGCTCGGGTTTTCACTGAAAACAGCCTCGCTAATAAAATAACATGTGCATAAAAGTTGTGTTTGTTTAGCTGAATGTTTCGCTGTTTTCACCAGGAAATCACAGCAGTCAGGAAACTCACACTTTTCCTGGGAAATTTTGGTTCACCACAACTATGTGGTTTGCGTTAACAAGTATTTTATTACAAATCCCCGCAATTCTCATATTTGTTGTAAAGCACTCTACCATGAAGTATTTATAAACACAGGGCCACAACAATGGTCCCAATTGCATGCATACCTCTACTTAGTAAAGAAATTGACAAATAGAAATAACTACATTAATATGTATTATTACATATGTTTGTATACAAAACCAGGCACAGGAACTTACAATAAAATTTTGTACTGGAAATCATTTAACACGCATAGAAGTGCCATTTCTTTTTTAAAAGAATTGAAACATGCAGGTCAACAGTTCCATGTGAGAAATTAAGTAGATCTTGTGATTAAAATTCTAATACAAAGACATAAATCTAGCTTCATATTCATTGAAAACTTAATTAGAACAAAATCTGTTTAACCCTTTCCCACTCAAAAGAAAAGTGAAAATGGCTTTTGCAACCAGTATAAAACCAGAACAGCCTGAGAGTAACTTGCAGTCTGTTCAGGTAATATGCTGTTTGCTGCTCATCAGTATATAAGGGTTGAAAATGACGCCTAAAAAACGTTAATTTCTGAACAAATAACAAGACAGAAGAACATACTTATTCAAGCATTTCCCAATTAAAACTTGGTTATAATAAAAACATATATGTAAGTACACAATTTTTGGCAATTTATTTGTGTACACTAAGTAAAAATATGACATTTATTTTGTAAGTCAACAATAATACTTGGCCATAGCTACCAGCTTTTTTATGCCATACTTCAATTAAATATTCAAATACTAGACTCCAAACAAATAGAACCATTATTGATTAAAAAAATCAATATAAAATAAAGCTAATATCAAATACATAAGATGAGGCTTTACAATAATATGTTATACTTAAAGTCATAAGGTGAGCATAAAGCAAACAAAAAGATGTACATTACAGTTCAAACCACGAACATGGACATCTGGTTGCAATTCTTTAACATTAATAACATAGCCAAATTTTTCTCTAATTTGATCATTTTAAATAAACCCTAAACTATTTGTTGATTACAACTTAAAAACCTTTATTATGTCACAAGGCCTATATATAGTTTAAGATTTCCATTGTCAATGCTATTTTGATTTCAATATCTTCCCATACATGACTTGCATAACAAGGCTATGGTCAAGCAATATTGTCCCCTACCGGCTCCACCATTGTCAGAAATTCCACCATTTTCAGAATTATTTTTTTTGGTTGCCATAGACGTAGGAACGAAATGAAATGACGTGCATAATGTCCATATTGCCATCTATCCATGTTGCTAGTTTCAAAAAAAAATTTAAGAACTTTTAAAGTTATCGCAGGATCCAGAAAATCACTATTTTCAGCAGTATTTCAAGTCTATTTGTTGCCATAGCAACCAGAATTTTTGACATAGGAACAAAATGAATTGACGTGCATATTGTCCATATTGCCATCTATCCATGTTTCAAGTTTCATGAAATAAAAAGAACTTTGAAAGTTATCGCAGGATCCAGAAAAGTGTAACAGACGGACGGACTGGCGGACGGACGGACAGACGGAGCGCAAACCATAAGTCCCCTCCGGTATAACCGGTAGGGGACAACAAATCTGAGAGCTTTATTACTACAAAAGTTTACAAATTTAGAATAATTCGCACTTATATATACTTGAGTCAATTTACATGCTTCATTTAACAACTGTATTATGCGAATTTGGAATCATATTTGGAATGGACATCATTTTTGTGATTTTCACTTTATTATTATTTCAAGCTCTGGACGTATTTTATAAGTGTTCATGCATACATGAACAATTTTTCATTTTGTGCAATTTTGTAAGAAATCAGATCAAACTTCTAATTTAACCCTTTGCATGCTGGGAAATTGGTCGTCTGCTAAAATGTCGTCTGCTGAATTTCTAAAATTAGCATTTTCTTCGATTTTATTTCAAAGAATATTATCAGAATAGCAAACAGTTTGGATCCTGATGAGACGCCACGTAAACAGTTTGGATCCTGATGAGACGCCACGTTCTGTGGCGTCTCATCTGGATCCAAACTGTTTGCAAAGGCCTTCAAAATTCGGTTCCCGCACTGAAAGGGTTAAATGATGCAATTATTATGCAAGTATCTATTTTACACATAATTTGTTAAAATTTATAAAACAACAACAGGTAAAAGTGCATAAAATTGATTGTTGCAAGATAGTGTGTTACTTATCATTATCTCAAACAAGATCATCTGCAATACTTTAAATACATATAAAACGCTTTCCACAAGTTTATAGGTCCCCAAAATACTATTCTAAATATATTTAACAAAATAATTGCGTTAACAGAAAGCAGTAACATATAATACTTTGTATTCACCCACAAAATTTGGCTGTACATATTTTTAGGTTAATTAAAATGAATATAGTACTAACAAATCACTAGAAAAACTAGAAAAATCCCTCTGAGAAATTAGTAACAATTACCATGTGCACAGTAAATTAAAGCAAAAAATGCAGAATAACAAGAGCTGTCAGAGGACAGCGCGCTCGACTATTCGAGTGCTTGACAGTATAACGTAAGTCATCATGGGGCATTTGTTCAAATTATTCAATAAGGTCAAGGTAATAGTTCAGGTATATTTTCCACAATCTATTGAACATTTGTAAAGACATAAAACAAACTAATAAGATTTTATTTCAAGTTTGATAGCAATAGCTTGGGAGGTAAGTTTGGACAGTCCTTCAAAAATAAAGTAAATAAATATTTGTTTTGGTTTTTTAACCATGTTTCAAAGAAAAAACTATTCTATTTGGGTTGGGGGTGGGGGGGGGGGGGGTTGAGAGGGGGGTTTAATGTGGGGTGGGGTCATTTATTAGGCGATCTTTCAAAAATAAAAAAAGGAAAAAATAATTTTTTTTGGGGGGGGGGTGAGAGGGGGGTATAATGTGGGGTGTGATTTATTAGATGATGTTTCAAAAATAAAAAAGGAAAAAAAACATAATTGTTGTTGGTTTTTTTTTGGGGGGGGGGGTGGGGGTGAAGGGCAGGGATTCTGGGTTGGGGCATGGGGTATTGTATGGGTGGAATCCATTGCAGTATTCAGGTAAGTGTTGTTTTGTCAAAGTCTTAATAAAATCTGATCATAAATAAAGAAGTTATGGAAATTTAACTAAAATTTACTCTTGACCTTGAGAGTCAAGGTCATTCAAAGGTCAATGTCAAATTGACCTTGACAGGTACAGTACCCTCATGATAGTAAGAAAATATTTGAAGTTTGAAAGCAATAGCTTTGATACTTTAGAAGTCAAGTGGATATAAACACAAAATTTAACAAAATATTCAGTTACTAAGACAAAAAAGGGCCATAATTCTTACAAAATGCTTGATACAGGTGTCTACACTTGTTTATAGGTTGGGGTCATGTTGGTAAAGAAGTTTGCAAAATATGAAAGCAATATGTCAAGGGACATTGAAAATATTTGAGGTGGTACGCAAACTTAAACATAGATTTATCAATAATATGCATATTCTGTGTGAAAAAAGGGCCATTATTCTTACAAAATGCTTGATACAGTTGTCTGCTCTTGTTTATAGGTTGCGGTCATGTGGGTAAAGAAGTTTGCAAAATGTTAAAGCAATATGTCAAGGGAAATATTTGGGGTGGTACGAAAACTTTAACATTTGCACGCTCACGCTAACGCTCACGTCCACGCCGGTGTGAGTAGGATAGCTCCACTATATATATTTCATATATAATAGTAGAGCTAAAAATAGTGCTTGTGAACACATAAAATAAAAGTCAGACTCAAGCACTTTTAATTTGTAAATAAAAGAATGCATCAACAAGTAGTTGGTTTTATGATTGTAATGATATACAATTAAAATAGGTGTGTAAAAATATATATACCACACTAAAAGTAAGTTGATCTGCACATGATAAACCACATATAATAGTTAATTACTATAAAAATCTACTTTAAAAGTGAAACACTTCCATAAAGTTTTGTTCCTAAATGATTTTACATGCAATTTACATTACAAGCACCCAGATTTTACTTGGCCTTGAAAACAACATTTGGAAAAACTATATGATAAATTAATTAAAAAAAACAAAACAATGTAAAGCTGATCACAAAGTATTTTGGTACAAGTAAGTATTTTACACGTTGGACGAACTCTTTTCACTTGCTTCCCTTGCCAATTTGATTGCTTTTGCTCGCTGCTCTGCATAGGTTCTCAAAAACATACCCAGAAACACAATTGAAACACCAAAGACCCCTAGTATTGTTAGAGGATGTCCGTAAATTATACAGGACAGTAAAATAGCAAAAGCTTGGCGCAATGTCATGATGATTGTGAACGTGACGGCCCCAAATTTTTCTATGGTGTAGAATATAAACAACTGTCCGACAGCGGAACAAAGGCTGAGTATAATAATATGACTCATAAATATTGGATAAGTGAACATGAACGCAAAGCACTCGAGGAACCCACCTTGCTCAATGAGGGAGACACTAGTCAGAAGACATGAAAACATATTCACTCCCACCATCATCTGTATAGAGGACATCTTATACTTACTGAACAGTTCACCTTGCCAGTTCGACGTGAAACTATCAAAGACAATGTACCCAACAAGCAATATCACCCCAGCTACCGTCGTAGTCTTCTCTTTTCCACGAGTTGCATCACCACTCGTCATTAAGAACAGTCCCACCCCAACAGAAATCATGAGAGCAGTGGCATACTCATGATACTCGTACTTTTTATGAGATACAGTCTTCCCCATCAACATCACGGGTATCACTTTGGACGCTTTTGCGAGCACCTGAGTGGGAAAGCTGACAAACTTCAGAGCCTCGTACTGAAACCAACTACTGAGAACGTTGGAGATCGAACTGAATGAGTATTTGTACAGCGGTGCCGTGTGCTGGGGCTGCTGCTTCACGAACAGGACAAAGACTCCGAGCGTTAAGGCAAGGACCCTGTTGACTAACACGAGAAACTGAGAATTCTTGAAGAATTCGCCCTTGTCCTCATCAGTGGCCTTGTACTCAAAAGTCATCATACGCTCCTGCAGTAGTCCCCATGTCAGGTAGGAGACCTGAAGGCCCACGAAGCAGAACAGGAGCAAGCCGGCACTCTGACTGAGACTCGTGTTGTTAGTCGTCTTCTTGCCCCCTCCCTTGTCGCCTCCTGCGATGCTGTTCTCATGGTGATTTTCGTTCTCCTTCCCAAACACACACAGCTTGGCCAGCTGCGGCCAGAACCCTGGGCCTGAAAACATGCATGATTATTTATCAAACTTTTTTTATGATGTCAAGAGCTTTTTCCTTTGTTCCACCTAATAGAAAGACGTAAACAGATTAGAACTCGACAATTTATCATACCAAATGGATATTATTGTATCTTATTTTCTTTCCGATCAAAATTTTTCATTATCCTTTTCACATGTGTCGTGTTCTGAGAAAACTGGACAAAATGCATGTGCCTAATGTGTCGTCCCAGATTAGCCTGTGCAGTCTGCACAGGTTAATCAGTGACGACACTTTCCACTTTTATGGTATTTTTCGTTTAAAGGAAGTCCCTTCTTACCAAAAATCTTGTAAAGGCAGAAAGTGTAATCCCTGATAAGCCTGTGCGGACTGCACAGGCTAATCTGGGACAACACTTTATGCACAAGCATTATGCCCAGTTTTCTCAGAATGCGACTTTAATGATTACAGTCTAACCTGTGATTGCAACCAGCTAGATTAAGAGACTACCTCCATATAATAACCATTACTAATTCGCACACATTCCATCCATTTTTAAACTGTGTTCAATTAAAGACCACCTTATTCCGTTACCAACGGCCACATGCAGGCCTCCTAACCTACCTCTGTTAAGGTATTAATCTACCCAGTGTAAGTATGGCCTCACCTTGATCTGTTTTAAACAATACTGTCTGCGTATGTAATCATTTACTTTTACTGTGTGATACATGTTTTTTTACAAAAGAAAGTTTAATGAGAAATTAAAATAAAAACATGTTAACCATAGTGCAGCTGTGAAAACTTATTAAAAAGTCACAGGACAAAATGACAAACTCTTAATTTTAGCGTCACTGCATCAAAAGAATTGGCTTATTGAGATCCTTTTAAGTCTTTCTCTTTGGTAGAACCAGTACTTGGTATTTAACCCTATCCCCCATAAGAAGCAAATTGAAAATGGCTATGTGCAAACAGCATAAAGCCAGAACAGCCTGTGAGTATCTCGCAGTCTGTTCAGGTTTTATGCTGTTTGCTGCTCATAAGTATCTTAGGGTAGAATATTCAACAAAAATGCAACAAACAAAATCCTGCTTACCTGCAGTCTCATCGAAGCGTACCTTCCGCAAGTAGCGTATGAGGATGTAGCCGGGCACGAATATCGTAGCATAGCCCAGTAGGTTGACAAACAGTCGGACGTACCACAAGTCCATGAGTGTTTCCTGCCCGTTCAACATCTGGGACTCCTTGCCGAATATGTGAGGGGAAATAATGTTCAAGATGAGGATCAGCACACCCACTAGCCCAGCATTCAGCAGTGCACTGGAAGGAGGAAGGGATTTGTATGAGCCTCGTTCTGACAAAAGTAGGCTTAATGCATAAGCCTTATTTCTGTTGCCGGTTAGACTGTGCAGTATGCAACGGCTAATCAGGAACAACACTTTCTTCTTTTATGGACTGTTTCGTTTAAAGCAAGTCTCTTTTAAGCAAAAATTCAGTCTAGGCGGAAAGTGAAGTCCCTTATATGCTTGTGAGACTGCACATCATCAGTATTTATTCCATCATATTTCCATGAATTGCATGCACTTACATTGGTATTGTACATAACAAGACCTCAACGCTTCTCAGCAAAACTATGTAAAATAAGTTAGTTTTAAGTTACATTACATTGGCAATGTTTGAATTATTAGATTTGTTCAGCAAATTAATAGCGAATAATCCTTATCATTTTATTTTGTGAACATACAAATGTTCAGTCACTATAGATTGCATTGAAGCAGACACATTGTGACCTCCGAGCCCCAAATGATACTGTAGACACAATATCAAGAATGCCAGGTGCAGGTATCACATGCTTGAGTATAACCAACATGTACTTGACAAATGGGACTCCTATTCAAGTTTATAGTAGCCATTTATTACCTTAGAACCATCAGAGCCTTTTTGCCTGTTATCAAGGGTCAAAATATATGACTTTTTCCAAAAGCAAAAGAAAGGTTTATTTCAAAAGACTTAAAAAAAACTTCCCAAATATAATTTTTTAAGCCTGAAAAAATGCTTTAATAATGTTGTTCTGTAATGTCCCTTCTTCAGGGTCAGATAAATACTTAATATGATAAAAATAAACATCAAATCTTATGTTATATACTTGATAACAAACCAAATTTTGTAAACTCTTAATTGAGGCTAGGTAAATCACCCCCCCCCCCCCGCCCCCCAAAAAAAAGATAATAAAAAGGCCAGAACATGATTTCTGAAAAACCATATAACAATAACCTGAATAATAATTAAAACCCATACAATGAGACCAAGAGAGAGTATTTAGACATTTACTCCAACCAAGCATGGTGTTTATCTTTAGGTGACCTCTGGCTAAAGCAAGTACATACAATTTCTGTATAACACTGTATAATGTGAATTTGGAATAAGGACATCAAACTGGGAATGGACATCATTTTGGTGACTTTCTCAAACAAAACTATTCATTTCATGATCTAAATTTTACAATTTGTTCTCAAGTAATATTTTATTATGATCGACTTATAGCAATGTTAAGCACTGCAGTAGCATATTGTAAAGCAATATGTTAACTGAATTATATATTGATTACATATTTGCTAGGTTACTGGTTACTCGTTTACATTTTCTACATTCAAACGATATGTATAAAACACATTTTATTATATGTGCAAAACATGTACATGTTTTCGGACTGTCGTATTCGGATACAGTATGATTCGTCAATTTTAATTTATTTTTGACGTTCTTTATAACATTTTATACAATGACAATACACATGCGGTGATACGGATGGTATGGTTTATAATATTTCGCATTGTAGTCACCAGAAATTGCAACTAGAAATACTACAAAAAAGTACAATAAGCTAGGTCACGGGGGTGTCCCCCAAAGGGACTTGGCCCTTAATCCCCCTTGGGGTCCTGCGGTCCCAGACCCCTAGCTTAATTTTCCGGACTTCAAATTTGGGTCAATTGACACCCTTAGATTTAAGAAAACTAATATGTAACCATACAACTTATCGACTTAGAAAACAACCAACACTTAGTATTAATGGAGCATCTGAGTTGTTGCCGAATGACATAACACTTAACTTCGCAAATATATAAATACGATATATATGTTTGTAAATTGATGTTTCGGTCCTATGAATCCCAGTCCGGTCCTGCAAGTTATCTAAGACTACCGGACCGGATGTCCTGTGGACTTAAATACTTTTGGGAATGTCTGATAGCGTCTGGGTGGATATTGATCACTGAGTTAGCCAGACGCTTGCACGCATCTTGTGTATTTTGCGGATCTGTTTACATTTTATACGGGTAAAATCCTGTATATTCTGTATCAGGTGAGTATAAATCATGGAATAAAATTTATTTTTGTAATATTTTATCTATACTTCAAGCTAAATATGCAATTTTCCATGACTTTTTCATTAACAGTGATTGTATTTCTATCCATTATACTGTATTTTTAAACTGTGTTCATGCGCAAATGAATTTTACTGAAATGAAATTCAACAAGAGCACCGCCTTGCGGGTGCAGACCGCTCATCTATTTTCTTTTTAAAGGTGAAGGGACTCTCATTTTCAATCACAAAGGAGGGAGGAGTTGAGTGAAGAGGGGTGTATAGTGTGGGGTTGTGGACATTTATTACATTATCTTCCAAAAAAGCGAAAAAAAAAATAAAAATAAAAATCGGGGGGGGGGGGGGGGGGGGGGGGGGGGTTTGGGTGCGATGGTTGGACGGTATTTCAAACATAACCGTTTTAAAAAAAAAATGGGGGGGGGGGTATAGTGTGAGGGTGTGGTGATAATTTGTGAGATGATCTTAAAAAAAAAAAAAAAAAAAAAAAAAAAAAAAAAATTGGGGGGGGGGGGGGGTGGGGGGGTGGGGGGGGTATAGTGTGAGGGTGTGGTGGTCATTTGTGAGATGATCTTAAAAAAAAAAAAAAAAAAAAAAAAAATTAGGGGAGGGGGGGGGAGGGCACGGGGGATGGTTTGGGTGAAGTCTATTGTGGTTTGTCAGGTAAGAGTAGTTTCATCAAAGTATCAATCAAATCTAATCATAAATAAAGAAGTTATGGCAATTTTAGCAAAATTTAATAATTTGACCTTGAGAGTCAAGGTCATTCAAAGGTCAAAGTAAAATTCAAGTTGTCAGGTACAGTAACCTCATGATAGCATGTAAGTATTTGAAGTTTGAAAGCAATAGCCTTGATACTTCGAGTGGATCGAAACACAAAATTTAACCATATATTAAAAGTTACTAAGTCAAAAAAGGGCCATAATTCCGTAACAATGACAACCAGAGTTATGCAACTTGTCCTTTTACTGTACCCTTATGATAGTTTGTGAGTGTTCCAAGTATGAAAGCAATATCTATGATACTTTAGGGGTAAAGTGGACCAAAACATAAATCTTAACCTAATTTTCAATTTTCTAAGTATCAAGGGCCCATCATTCCGTCCAAATGCCAGTCAGAGTTACATAACTTTGCCTGCACCGTCCCCTTATGATAGTTCATAAATCTTGCAAGTATGAAAGCAATAGCTTTGATACTGTAGGAATAAAGTGGACCTAAACACAAAACTTAATCAAATTTTCAATTTTCTAAGTATAAAAAGGGCACATAATTCTGTCAAAATGCCAGTCAGAGTTACATTACTTTGCCTGCACAGTCCCCTTATGATAGTTAGTAAGTGTTGCAAGTATGAAAGCAATAGCTTTGATGCTTAAGGAATAAAATGGACCTAAACACAAAACTTAACCAAAATTGTCAATTTTCTAAGTATAAAAAGGGCACATAATTCTGTCAAAATGCATGCCAGAGTTATCTAACTTTGCCTGCCCAGTCCCCGCATGATAGTAAGTAAGTGTACCAAGTTTGAATGCAATAGCATTGATACTTACTGAGAAAAGTGGAACTAAACGCAAAACTTAACCAAAATTTTCAATTTTTTAAGTATAAAAAGGGCACATAATTCTGTCAAAATGCACGCCAGAGTTATCTAACTTTGCCTGCCCAGTCCCCTCATGATAGTAAGTAAGTGTACCAAGTTTGAATGCAATAGCATTGATACTTTCTGAGAAAAGTGGACCTAAACGCAAAACTTAACCGGACGCCGACGCCAACGCCAACGCCGACGCCAAGGTGATGACAATAGCTCATAATTTTTTTTCAAAAAATAGATGAGCTAAAAATGACCAAAATAACGCTGATACTTATATATTTACTTGTTGCAGATTCAAAATATGTCAATTGTGTCAATTATAAACAAACAGGGCTTCCGCTGTCGTTCGCCAAATTCGCCGTTGGCGAAAATTTCGCAAATTCGGCGAATAAAATTCTCGGTTGGCGAAAATGCTAGGCGAAACGTTTTTAAAATTCTGCGAATAAAATTCTCGGTTGGCGAAAATACTCGGCGAAACATTTTTTGCCTGTCAAGTACCATCCCAGATAGTAAACTCTTTAAACCGTCGACTGTGCGTCAATACATCATCGTGTTATTAACCAGAAAATTTGATACGCAGTCTGCAGAAACACCGGTCAGAACCAGTCATCGAAACAAAGAAAACTTGCTGGTGCATTGTGTACTGGCAGTGACATCACCATCTATGTATAGAACGCTTGCTGGTGTGAAAACAAAAGGTGTTATCGAACATTATGGGCCTGTCAAAAGCATTTAACAAAAAACTATTTCTTCACAAAAACACATGAAATCTTGATTCAACAGGAATTTGAGAGCATTTCTGTTTAATACTTTCATTATTATAATATTTTGGGAAAGGTTAAGTTTGATTAAGAAACCAACAATTTTGGAAATAAAAAGTATACCATTCACTTGTTATAATATATTTCGGATATGTTAAAATTCGGACATTTAAAGATACGGACATTTATGTGTTGGTTTGTTGTTGATAGTTTGTAAAACTATGTTTTATCATATTTCAGGCAACTAGAATGGATGGTGGCAATTATCTGGGCCTTTCTGTCAAGAAATATGCGTGAAAAACATTCATTTATTTGAGCCTAGAAATCATCCACCACTTACAGAAAATGTTTTAACAACAGAAACTGTCAAAGCTGATGTATATCATATCCAAATGACCAAATATAACTGTTTAACAATGTGAAGTGAGAGGCTTTGAAAATAAAGCATCTTTAGTCTTGATCAACTGTTATGTTTTGCAAAGATTGAAATATGTGCTCAAGAATGAATATCTTTAATATAATGAAAATGTGCTTATTTTGTAAACAATGTGAACTGAACATGTGCTTATGATGTATGTATAAACTGATATTCTGTTATGCAGAATAAACGTATGATTATTACATTGATGTATGTATATCTAGATGTATGCATATCTATAAATGTTTTTTGTTATAAACTGATATTCTGTTATGTACAATATTTTAAAAGGATGATTATAGTAATAAATATATTTAAGCTTCATATTGTAGTTATTTGTGTTCTTACACCCCTAGACTTTCACGAGGCGGTCCCAAATGCTTGGCTTAAACTTTGGCTACAGTTTCTAAAATTTGGCTACAAAAAAATCCAATTGGCTAAAATGTTGGCTAAAGAAATTTTTGAGCCAGGGGAAGCCCTGAACAAATCTGCAAAGAATTGTGGTCATTTTCCAACAATGTATAAAAACAAGCCTATTGTACATTAGTGAGTTGTTGGTTCTACAAAGAAACAATAAAACTTACAATTGAATAAATCTTTAATTGCATCTTTGTTCTAGTACCACCTTTTCTAAACATCTATTTCGTTAATCATTAAATTTGTATCCGTTTTTAAACATATAAGCAAGATAGTAGATACCCGCACTCAAATTAAACCACAATGAATCTCCTGCTTTTGCTGAAAATGAGTGGTCTTTTTTAACAAGAACACTTCAGTTTTTCCATGGTATTTACACATTTTTACCACATTTCTTTCCAATGTTTCCAATATCTATGGCCTATTTAAAACATGATAACACAGAATTTAATAATTAAGTCTCAACAAAGAGCATTTCAGTGACCAATCACTGAGATTTGATAAATCACTGCATCATACAAAACAATGGAAAAACGTCCTGAATTGGCTCAAGACCCTTCTCTAATATCTTCGCTATCCATCTCTGAAAAGTTTATCCCATCATTTAAAATCTTTTCTTGCTATATTAGATCTTCTTTGTCACAACTAGTTTAGTTTTAATAAAAACACTTTTTACTTACTTGAATATTTCGCAATCCATTTAGTTTCAACAAACAACAACTCTACGCTACCCTTCCTTACAAATAATTAACACTCTAGAAAGAAATTTTTAGGTATACATGTACATGTATGTCCAAAGTGTCCAGTGCCTTAACAGCCTCCAGTGCTAATGTATTGCAACGGCTTCAATAATGGAAGTCATAAATATTGACTTAAGCTTATGTAGTCATCCAAAGAAATTTTCACACATGACTTTTTTTAGAGTAATTAAAACTTCAACACATCATACAAAACATTTAATTACCATAACAAAGGTCATCTTTGAATACATGTAGCAGCATTTTTTTAATCAATTAATTCAACAAAGAAATGGCAATTTAATACCCAAATAGCAATGTGTTTGTTTCCCTCAGTTACCTATAATCCCTTAATTGTCACAGCATTGTGTAAAGAACATGTCACCACTTGTTAACAAAAAAAAATCTGGTCAGAGTCAATCTGGTAACAGTTTGCACCATATTTTTAGGATTCCCATTGAATAGCATTGTATTGTATTTGATTGTCATTCATTTTATGGAGTAAAACTTCATTTTAAGATGTAGAAAAATAGATAAACACACTTAAACAATTTAATGGCAGGATGAGATTAAAGCCAACAAAGGCCATGATTGCCCTGAAGTGCTCATCTGAGTTCAAGATACGCACATTGTCGAAGACCTTGTAACAGAGTTCCATCTACATGGAGCCATTAATGTGCTTTAGCAAGATGATACAAAAAGAGCACTTTATTTATAACAATACATGTAATTATAATATTACATAATTGGCCCATAACTGTTTAACTTGTATTTTCTGTATTTACATACTATTTGACCAATTATTTTATAAAGTTTTAAGTAATTTTATTGATATTGAAGCAGTGTATTCAAGTTTTTGGATTTTAAAAAAGGCATCCTATTGTCTATCTTTTAAAGCCCCATTCAGTGACAATAATTTAATCATGCATTAAAGTTTGGCATCTTTTAAATGAGTGATTATAATCAAACAGAATAGTGTTTTTATTTATATTTTTTCCTCCGCATCCAACAAAAAGTGCTTGTCCAAAAAAAAGTTTATAGTGTATTTTAGCCTTGGTTGTTTTACAAAACAATGCTGTTTTTACAGAACAAATAATGCTGCAAACACCCCGAAGTCTAAACATTTTATCAACGAAAAATTATGTCCGAATATAGTACACATCTGAAGTGGGTAGACTTTTACTCCAGGACTCCAGGGAGCAGTGGTTCAAGCCCTGATGAGGGTTACTTTTTTTTCTTTTTAAATTTTATTCTTGATTTTTTACAGGAGCATTTTAGATCCAATGTTAACATTTATCAATATAAGGAATTTAATGACAAAATTCAATATGTGCCAAAATCTTTGAAAATGCCCCTTTAATATTTATTTTGCCCGAAAATTTGTGGTTTAAGCATAGTAATCTAACAGCCTGCAAAATTATCCTCCTAAAACAAATCCTCTAACAAAACATTCCATGAGAAAAACCGAACAAATGATCACTAAGCTCGGGACAATTAACTGGATGCCATAATGCATTAACTCTATTGTGATGGGACGATTCTGAAGCTAAGCTGGTAACATGTGGATGTAATGAAGAAATCCTTACAAATAAAGTAAGAAATCCCAACATGAAAATGTAATTTCTGTGTCAATGTTTGAATACAGTTTTAAGCACTTAAGTAAATGCTTCCAATTACTCCCTGAAAACATCATACAAATCATGTCTACATCAAATAGTATTCTCGTTACAACTGTTATCAACTAAAAACAAATGTCGGACATCATGTTACAGGTTCATAAAAATGTATGAAGATAAAACATTTGTGATTAGGAAAAAGTAAACCATGTTAAATGCAGCTACTGGTAAATATTTGAAGAAAGGCTCAAGCCATAATTTCACCATAATGATTATTGACAGACTAGCATAGTACTGCAGTATGCAATTTGTTTCTTAACCCTTTGCATGCTGGGTAATTTGTCGTCTGCTAAAATGTCTTCTGCTGAATTTCTAAAATTAGCATTTTCTTTGATTTTTTTCCAAAGAATACTATCAGAATAGCAACGATTTGGATCCTGATGAGACGCCACCTGGATCCAAACTGTTTGCAAAGGCTTCAAAATCCGGTTCCAGCGCTCAAAGGGTTAACACACAGATGTTGAGAAACTTCAATAGTTAATTTGATGCCGATATCAATTGATAGACATCTATCAAGTGAGGTTTTCCTGACATGCTATAAATTTCTAAACATGAAACATACTGTACAAAAGAACATGTGTAAAGAGAACAGATATTTTATTTTATGCTTTCCGGTGGTTTATAGAGAAATATCAGTGAATTAAAACTGATAATTTCACTGTTTCAAACAATGAAAATTATCAGTGAAAATTATCGATAATTTTCACTGTTTACTGTGAAATGACGTCATTTTTTACGAAATGACGTCATTATCCCAGCGAAATTCTTTAGTTAAACTCTTTAACAATGCATATTAACTGTGTAAAAAAGCATAAAATAAAAAGAAAATTCGTTGGATAAGGTGGATTATCGATTTTTATTCACTCGTGATCATAAAAATATATATTTTCACTCGTGGCTGCGCCACTCGTGATAATATTATTTTCTATGATCACTCGTGAATTAAAATCGATAATCCACCGAATCCAACAAATATCCTCTATATAATTACACTGAATTATTTTTCACATTCTACATAGATATTTTTTTCATTATTGTTTATAAAAAGATACAAATAAAAAATAATAAAACAAATAAAATGGATAGAAAACAGTAGCCTTACCATTTACATGATAATTTCATTTGAAGCTCAATAATGGTCACGTTCACATCTGTACCATTTGCCACTAAAAACTAGTTAATACTCAGTGTTAAAAGATCTGTTGTCATCTTAACAGATATCTATAAAACCAAAGTTCTGCATCATGATCGAAGCGTACATATACACTTGAAAAGCGATGACACAAATTAATCAACAACTGTAATATGCTTGTCATCATAAAGGTATGACACGTTCAATCTTGTGGTACACATATTTTCAATGATTAATCTTATCTTAGCTAAGGACATCATTGTGTACAACAGAAATAAATATATTGTTTGTTGATGAATTCAGATGATTATAACCCTTTACCACATACATGTCGATACGTATTTTGACGCATTTGTAGTCCAATAGAATAGTTAAATTTATTTAAATACCTTTTTTACTAGATTCACAGGCCTAAAAAAAGTTTTTGCGGGGTGAAAACCGCCTGTTAATCTGACCTTATTTTTATGACAATTGTTAAAAAATACAACTAAATTAATGTCATCGACTATGTTATTACTTTTATAACTACGATTTCCTATAACTACTAAAATTACAAGAAGTAACTTTACAAGTCTTAATATGCTTTATTTTTACATGTACATCAATAATATTTTTCCTTATGATAAACAACACATGTGACCAAAATAATCAAATAATGTTAATTTCTGCAACAGAAGGCTGAATAAATATAACAGATTGATTTAATCAAATATACAACCACAGAAACAAAGAAACGGATTCTAATTGTTTTCATTTGTTTCAGGCTCTAAAATACAAATGATTGTCACCATGAAGCAGCTTAAACTTCATTATCTATTTTATAGCACTTTATTTCAACTCATTAACAACCAATTGGTCATTGTCCGCTCCTGTATTACTTAAATGTACCCAGAGTACTCTAAAATATACTTAAATGTACCCCGGGTACGTAAAATATACTAACATGTACCCGGCTTATTTAGCTGTACCCGAGTTGTATTTCCACCAAAAATACGACGGCATAAAACGTAATTCGGAATAAAAAACAAAATTCACTTTCAACAAAACCTGCCACAACATGCTTTTTTGAGTAAAAGTTTCGATAATATAGAGGAAATTTTACAAAATATTGACATAAATATGAACACAATTTTGTCAATTAATTTGAACGAGGGCTGTTTTTAAAACATGCATGCCCCCCATATGGGCTGTCAGTTGTAGTGGCAGCCATTGTGTGAATACGTTTTTTGTCACCGTGACCTTGACCTTTGACCTAGTGACCTGAAAATCAATAGGGTCATCTGCCAGTCATGATCAATGTACCTATGAAGTTTCATGATCCTAGGCCTAAGCATTCTTGAGTTATCATCTGGAAACCATTTTACTATTTCAAGTCACTGTGTCCTTGACCTTTGACCTAGTGACCTGAAAATCAATAGGGGTCATCTGCAAGTCATGACCAATGTACCTATGAAGTTTCATGATCCTAGGCCTATGCGTTCTTGAGTTATCATCCGGAAACCATCTGGTGGATGGACCGACCGATATGAGCAAAACAATATACCCCCTTTTCTTCGAAGGGGGGCATAAAAATTAGCCAACAACAACCAATTTAAGGTTAGAATTCCCGGGTACGTTTCAGTATATTTTCCGTACCTGGCGTACATTTAAGAATACTTAAGAATACTTAAGAGTACACAGGGTACATTAAAGTAGCAGGCAATGACCAATCAGGCCTCATTAATCAATATCAGCATTGTTGACAGATTCATTAGGTCGCGGAAATATATGACAATATGAAAGTAACACTTTACTTGCATGGCGCTTAGTCCTCCTTTGAAATAACAACTGTGTGCCCTTATTTATGTTAAATTTCATCATAATTGAGGACAGACAGTGTTTAGAAGTTCAGAAATCCAATCCAAAAAGATATTACGTTTTTCCTTGATGTAGATTAACCTTGTATGGAAATAAAAGGAAACCATACTTCGCATTCAAAAATATGCTTAATTTTTAATGCTATTTTGATTTAAAAATCGCTTTTTGCAAAAATTCATTCCCCAAAACTTCTAAAGATTAAAAACAAATATGCTGATTTTGATTTCAAGAGTGTGTTTGTGCCCAGCCAAGCGTGAAACAAATGCTTTTACGTTAAAGATAATCTCTCACAGGATGTCACTCTCATCTGGGGCAATTAGCGATATGATTACAATCAATGACCCTAGGCTGCTTTCAGGGAAAATGGGTCTTAATGCATGTCAAATAGGATTAGCCTGTGAAGCTTAAATTATCTTTTTTATTAATGATTTGAAAAAAAATACATCTCGACCAGTGCTTAAAGACATTTCAAACTTGTGATATAAAAAGCTGTAACATAATTTTGAAAACTGAGTTGCGTCTAAGATTAAAGATAATACAATAGCGAACAACTTCAGTGCCTTCAGCGCCAGGGCTCGACACTAAGGCACGTCCGAACGACATTCACTGCCTGTACCTATGTCCGGGCTAGCCCATGTCTCAGGAACATGCCCGACCATTCGTGTGTTGAGCTGTAACGATTCACCCATGGTTCGATTCGATACCAAATAGTCAGAATCGGTAATTTTCGATTTGATTCAAATTAAACTATTTGCTGCTTATTTTTCAAACTATTTCATGTTTGGTTTGTCCAGAGCATGAATTAATATGTTTGGTATTTGTTATTAACTTATTATGCTGTAGCCTGTTCATTTAAAGTTTTTAATATTTGAAATAAAATTAAAAACCGCAACACTGTTTTATAAGTTACATATTTATTGAACAAAACTTTCTGTTGAGTTATTCTTTAATATATACATAAATGCACAATGCATCACATGTGTTTATCAGGAAAAAAAACAACAAACAAAAACAACATGTAAGTATATAAACAACTTCCAGTTGACTTCTTAACAGAATGCACACGTTTTGCAAGTTGCCTTAGCATCAGAACCTTCGCGAAACCAAAAGTTCCCATACTTTTGATTTTAATTTTCACGGTGCGTCTTTCGGCGTTGTTGAAGAAGCCATTTTACCGGCTGATGTAATGCTCAGCATGTTATTCATTCATTCATTGGATGCCGTATTGGCTATTGACCAATCACAAGACGTATTACACATGACAAGAACGTTTAGACAACGGATTTGGAAAGTAAGGTTTAAAATGCTGATCAATCTGGATTGCAGTGAATCGAATCAAAATTGGCCTTATTGGTATGAATATCGAATTGGTGGCTTTGAACCGGTTTTCCGATGCATCAAACCTAATCGTTACAGCTCTAGTCGTGTGTATTCTGGACGGGATTATGTGTTCTATATCAATAAACTGCATTTTAATTAAGCTTTTCAAAGATGTAAAAATCTTAATAAAGTACGATCAGATGACAATTAAATCCCAGAGTGAAGTCGGAGACAACAAACGCGTTTTAACAGATCATATCTCGAAATAGATTTGGAACGTATTTTTATTGATAAAACACGTCAGTACCTATTTTTAAACAGAATTCCGCTAGATACAGTTTTTGATTGGTTTCCTCTGAGTGATGTGTCTTCTTGATAAAAATACCTTTAAACTAAATGCCAGGTTCGCCCAGGATCATCCGGGATCGATGAATGTATCAAACTCAACATTAACACAAAGTTACATTAAAATTATTTGTTAATTATCAATTTTAAATAACTTTAATTTGTTTGATCGATTAGAAGTGTTTTGACAATCATTTTTATGCAATTCATTTAGCAAAACTAATATTAAAGGTCGATTCCCGCTTTTAATATAAAACTTAAAGCAAGTTATCCCTGTACAATTTTACGACTAACGAAACACGTTATTTTGCAACATTTATGATTTACTTACGATTTGTTGTCTGAAGGCAACCACGGTTTATAATAGCAATCTATGTAAAAAATGTTTTCAGGTCAGGGCACATGAAAGAATGGTCAGGGCTAGTAGGTTCTGCATTTACTAACCCGAATGGACTAGTTAAAAAAAAAGTAAGTGTCCAGGCCTGAGTGCTTTGATTTGTTTTAATGGTATGTGATATAAGGAAAGATATTTTGCTGTATCTAGCAGGGTGTGATTGTACTAGTGGTTATAATATGTACTTTTATATAGTGCTGCAACAATATACCGGTATATCAGTATATATCGCAATACGCAATCCTCATATTGAATTGCGATACGATTTTTATCATACCGGTACGAAAATTCTACAAAAATTCATCCACATTTCGTCCAGAAAAGCCATCCGAATTAATGATATCACGGTAAACAAAACAAATCAGTGTTAACTGTTGAGTAAAAATAAATTGTTGCGTAAAAATAGCATTCTAAAAAGTTTATTATACGGAGTACAGTTGTTACA
This sequence comes from Dreissena polymorpha, assembly GCF_020536995.1. Lineage (NCBI taxonomy): Eukaryota > Metazoa > Mollusca > Bivalvia > Myida > Dreissenidae > Dreissena > Dreissena polymorpha. Next base: position 73,434,542 of record NC_068357.1, on the reverse strand, counting down.
TGGGAGTCCGCAAGATCTGCTTTTGCATGTCATACTGTTTAATTTAAGATGAAGCTAATGGAAATACAAAAAATTACTAAAAATGTCGCGGCAGAGGCCGACGCGTATCCCCACGCCGCATGTTTGACACAGGGGCGCCCCAGGGTTGGTAATGGGGCCATGCATAGTTGAGATTGACCGTATTGTCATAAGAGATGTTCAGTATAAATATGAAGTAATTCAATGTACAAATGAAGAAGTTAATGTAAAATAACCTAAAAAATGAGTGAAAATCTATACCCTAATTTCTCCTCCTCATCCTGCTCTCCTAACAAATCTAATAATGAATCAACTTCACTGTAGTCAATTATGTACATATCATCCTAATTGGAATGACTTATGAGATGACTGAATATGCTCTCTTCTAGCCAATCTTCTTGCTTCTTTTTTGGAAAAGTTATGTTTTGAGGTTAAATGGTTTACTAAATATTAGCGTCTCAGAAATTTTTATCGCAATCTTGTACACAACAATGAATATGTTGAATTTCATGTCTGTCTTTGATGTGCCTGTTCAAAGCCCATCTTGCTTTAAATGGTTTCTCACATTTTTCCCACACACTTTGACAGATTTTCAGTAATGAGTCTAAAAGTGTAATTGCACAAATTGAAAGTTTCAGCCCTTTTATCGATTCTTGAGGCTACATTCCATGAGAATCTCATGCTTTTTATGCTTGACTTCATTCTATCTCTTCTCTTATATACAGGTGTCCCTTTGCGCCAATATTTGATAATCCCTGCAGAGCTCCAGATAAGGTTTTGTGAAATTCTTAACGTTACTACCAGATTTTCAAAAATAATTCTTAACTCTGAAATTTTATTCTTAACGTTACTACTAAGTTTTGGAAAATAATTCTTAACTTTTCTAAATGACATAAAAATAATTAATAATGGTTATTTTCATGCAAAAATCAAAATAAACATACTAGCAACTTTATATGAGTTAAACAGTGTCTATTCAGTATTATACAATTTTATTTTTCAAATACCTTCATATGCCCAAACTTTTCTTAGATTGCATGCCTTCGATGAATTTTTACATATTTCACAATTATAACGGGTCTCCCCTTAATCTTTTCAACGATTAGCCACGGGCATTGTCCCTTCCACTCGTTTAATGTTTTTTTTGTTTAAGTTTGTACCCGTTGTGTCGCGTTTTTTAGCTTTTCCGACTGTGTCGGCAACTGAACATACAACATCGTATGAGATATTTTCTATAATGTCTTTCTTCACATTCAATTTCGGCTCACATTATGTTAAAAGCGTGTTTTAACACACACGTGCATGACATACACGTGCATGCCAAATATCAAGTTGCTATCATCAATATTTCAAAAGTTATGGCCAATGCACCATACTGGGGGGCATAAAAAAAAAGGGAAAATCTCTGGCCCAGCCCCGCCCCAACCCCCATAACTTTTGACCCAGGGGTCAGATCAACATTCCGTCACTGTCATCGTCGCACATATGCTCATAGCTACCATGTATGTCAATTTCAAGGTTCTAGTGCTAATAGTGTAGGAGGAGCTGAGGCCAGGACGGACGGACGCACATCCCCACAATATCCCCACTTTTTCTCCGGAAAACATGGGGATAGCATCACAATTAATTACATAATCAAAATGTAAATTGATGTTATTATAAACAGAAGTAACAATGATCAAAACAAATTTTAAGTAACAGCATTCTGATGAGTTACACGGCTGGCTTTTAAAAATCCACAATCCTCTTTCCAGTTATTATTCTTCTTGTCAGCCTTTATAATAGTTCTCTAAATGGCAGACGAAAAGGTTATGTTCATGTAATTAAGTTGGTTTGGGTGATTAGCTCGCAAGTTATAATTCTGGTACATGTTAGCAATAAATTGCAATATATTGCAATACGGATTTTTGTACTGACAATATATTGCAATACGGTTTTTGGCGTATTGTTGCAGCACTACTATTACAACACAAGTAGAACCTTTACCTGCACAAATGCTGTTCTTTGGAATTCAGTGGCTTTGTGGAAATATCCACACTTGGTGCTGCTACTTTTAGCTCCATTCATATGGTATATAATCGCTAGGCTCCTAAATGCTTTGATTTATAATTGTTGCCTCCAACATGTCAGTAGCTTGTAAACGATGATGCAATAATAACAAAATTCATTTTTCACAAATGACTTTCTTCACCGCACTAAAAAAATGTTATTGATTTTTTTTTCATTTTGTGATGATCCCACCCTGGCCTTATGTCCATATGGCATACACTATCGACAATAAAAAAAAATTGTGAACAAGAAGAACATTACAATATTAATACAAACTTGATGTAAATTAAATAAATAATAATGATTCCAATTAGCTAATTAAAACGAATCATTAATGTATCAAAATTGATACAAACTTTCGATGACTTGTCTTCATTATCCACGTATTGCGTCCGCAAAAAGAAGCTTACACGAAGATAATACATCGTATATTGTAATTAAGACAACGCTTGAGTAGGCACACGCTTGTTAATTAAGGTATTACCTGTAAAATAAATTGACAGCCGGGGATGCTTTTTTGATTGTTTTGATGGATGACACTAACTCGTGGCGACGATCAAACTTCCGGTTTATTCGGTGTTTTCCGTAAATATCCCGCAACGTGTAAAATACGGCATTATAATATTGAAAACCAATCTGAACGCTTCGGACGGTGGGCTACACCACACCGACGATCGCCGTTTTGGCAAAATTGTCCAAGGATTCCCGATTGATTGAAAACACGAAACTTTTAACAGGAATTTCCTTCACCGATTAAATAGGTCGAAAAAGTGAAAAATGTTCATCGACTTCGATATAAAATAGTAAAAATGAATAGACAATATTGCAATCTTTCAATAAATATAAAATAAAACAAAGGTCAAGAGTCTTGTATAGTGTTATTAAATTAGGTATTTTTATGTGTATGTTTACGACCACGAATACTTTATATTGTATATAGTCCGAGTGTGTCTCCTACCTATAACTTACGAGACCCTACAAAGTGGGGAATAATTTTTGAACTTCTACTTAAATTTCTAAATAATGGCCTTAATACCTCCCCAGTTAATGCACGGATAACATAACATTGTCAAATAACGTCCTGTTAGATCTGAAAGTATTTTCGGTATGTAATTTTTCAAATAAGCTGAAATCAGTTTTATTTCCTACAAAAATGGAAATGTTATAAACGATTTACACTCAAATTTGTCTTCAAAACTAACAATTGAATGTAAATGTATAACAATAATACTTCAGTTGACCATCATCACGCGGTATGAAAGGGCGGGAGGGATATCATACAAGCTTCAGTACCTCCTCAGATCTCTGCGCGTTGTTTTGAAAGGCCAGTATGTTCAACGAAGAGCATGATCGCGCATTTTAGGCAAAAAACGGCCCAAAAAGCACGAACATTGATAAGTAGCAGTTTGAGGCAAAACTTTAAGAATTGTAATCAAAAACGATAAACTCCATATCATCAATTTCAGTTCCACGCTGTTTCAGGATGCATATTTTACATGCTACAGAATGACTGACACAACATTTTGACTTGCATGCGCTATTTTTTTTTTTTTTTGCAGTGCAGCTAGCAAAATCTAGTTTTCTGATGTGTAATTCGCTTATTTGAGTTTAAGTAAAGGACACCGTGATTTCCATCGTCCAGTCGTCTGTAAAAATGTTCATCAAAGGACATGTTCTGAACATCTTCTGATGTCAAAATTGGCCCTGCTCTGAGTGCGACTTGTTTTCTGGGCTCGCACAAGAGGTCAACGGTTTACATGGCATGGTAACATTTTTTTAAATCTTCTTGGCGGATATTGCTCAGCCCAAGGCTTTCGTATTTGGTATTAAGCATCGTCTAGAGGTCCTCTAAAACGTTTATTCACATTATATCAAAACTGGAAAACTGGCATTCCCCGAGGAGTCCACATTCTTTGCCCAGCTTTTTGGTCCAGCCATGCCCTGTCATCAGAGAAGCGTATGTAACCAGCGGTATTGTCATCAGAACGGATCTTGACATCAGCCATGCGCTTGTCATTAGCCAGGCTCTTCTGATCAGTCGCGCTCTTGTCATCAGCCAGGCCCTTTCCATCAGCAAGGCCATTATCATCAGATAGGGCTTTGTCATCAGCAATGCCCATGTCATCAGCTAGGCCCTTTTCATTATCCATTCCTTTGTAATCAGGCTCTTGTCATCAGCCACTCTCTTGTCATTAGCCACTTCCTTGAAACCAGCCTCTATCTTGTCATCGGCCAGCTTCTTGTCACCAGCAACTCATTTGTCATCAACCAACTTCTTATCATCAGCCACTACTTTGTCACCAGCCACTCCGTTGTCATCAGCCATCTTCACGTCAGTAGCAACGCAATTGTCACAAGCAACTCCCTTTTCATCAGCCAGCTCCATGGCATCATCCAGTCCCTTTTCACAAGGAACTCCCTTGTCATAAGCCACCCCCGTGTCATCAGTCACTAAATTGTCACCAGCCACTCCCTTGTCATCAGCCGTTCCCTTGTCATCAGCAACTCCATTGTCATCAGCCAGCTTCATGTCACCAGCCACTCCCTTGTCACCAGCCAGCTTTTTTGTCATCAGCTACTCCCTTGTCATCAGCCAAACGTTTTTTATCAGCCACACCCTTGTCATTGGCCAGCTTCATGTCACCTATCACTCCCTTGTCATCAGCCATCTTTTTGACATTTGCTACTCCCTTGTCATCAGCAGACGTTTGTCATTAGCCACTCCCTTGTCATCAGCATGCTTCTTGTCATCAGCAAGCTTTTTAATTCTCATTAGCTAGCTTGTCATCCGCCACTCCCTTGTCATCAGCCAGCTCATTGTCGACAACCAGCTTGTCATCAGCCAGACTCTTTTCATCAGCCACTCCCATTTCATCAGTCTCTCTCTTTTCATCAGCCACTCCCTTTCACCAGCCACTCTCTTGTCATCAGCCTCTCCCTTGTCATCAGCAAGTTTTTTGTCATCAGCCAACTTGTCATCAGCCAAACTCTTGTCATCAGTCACTCCCTTTTATAAGTCACTCTTTTTTAATAAGTCATTCCCTTTTCATCAACCACTCCCTTGTCCCCAGCCACTCTCTTGTCATCAGCCACTCCCTTGTCATCAGCCACTCCCTTGTCATCAGCCACTCCCGTGTCATCAGCCATTCCCTTGTCATCAGCCATTCCCTTGTCATCAGCCACTCCCTTGTCATCAGCCACTCCCTTGTCATCAGCCACTCCCTTGTCGTCAGCAACTACCTTGTCATCAGCCACTCCCTTGTTATCAGCAACTCCCTTGTCATTAGCCAGCTCACTGTCATCAGCCACTCTCTTGCCATCAGCCACTCTCTTATCATCAGCTACCCCCTTGTCATCAGCCTCTCCCTTGTCATCAGCCACTCCCTTGCCATCAGCCAATCCTTTGTCATCAGCCACTCCTGTGTCATCAGCCAGCTCATTGTCATCAGCCACTCTCTTGTCAACAGCCAGTCCCTTGTCATCAGCCAGCTCATTGTCACCAGCCACTCCCTTGTCATCAGCCACTGTCTTGTCATCAGTCAGCTCATTGTCACCAGCCACTCCATTTCATCAGCCACTCCCTAGTCACCAGCCTATCCATTATCACCAGCCGCTCTCTTGTCCTCAGCCACTCCCTTCAAAGTTTATCAAAATTAATTACCGTAAGTTTTGACGTGTATATTTTGTATAGCTTTAAATGAGAATAATACTAATATACTGGAGTAAATAATACAGTATGTTATATAATTGGTTATTTATTACATATAAGTATAATTATAAATTAATAAATCACCGCGGATTACAAATAAATCGGATGCTATACACAGTTAAGTGTGGGAGGAACAATATGTAGTAAATATCTATAATTCATGGTGCGTGCTACAACCTGTCTACGTAATGTCTATTATTTAAGGTCAGATATAATTATTTTGAATTATTAAATACAGATGCCGTGAACTGTGTTACTGAACCGCTATATATTGTATACTTAAAACACGTCTCTGTTGAAAAGACTGACCACAGAGATATATTAAAACAACGTTTATGGGCGTTGTTTTATACCGATTGCTACTTATAATTTCGTGATTTGAAGTGAAGTGCTTTTTCCAAAGTATGCTTCAATTGACCACATTCGATTTATGTTCCAGTAGTTCCTAAATCACCTAAGCAACCTAATTCTAAAGCCTAATAACATCATTAATGAGATCCTTCATTTCAATAACTTTTGCACGTATTTAATTGCTAAACAATTAATTTTTAGCAATGGCTGAATACAGTGACCTATCTACAAAAATGACTATACAATTCAAGATAAGTTTTATTATACATGTATTGTATTTGGTCCATCTGTTATATATATGAAATTATTTTAACAACAACAAACATTCAATTGCGTTACCTATGTTGAACAAACCTGATATCTAATATATGTATAAACATGTATTGCAAACGCAACAGTTATTTTAAATAAAATAGAAACATGGACACACACGCTATGTTCAGACAAAATGGGTGTGCATAAGGATGTTAATATCGATACAATCTTCACAATGGGTAATGAATACATAAGGATGTAAATGACGATCACATTTTGCTACTGTCGGATGTATTGACTGAAGAAGATCACTTCAATGTTACTGCAACAGGAATTGGCAACTTTGTTATGTTACTTATAAAATGTATCGGACTGATCCTAATCGTATTTCTCAGCATACGGAACATACCGAACAGCCATGACGAAGGCAGTTTTAAGAACTGTGTGCGTCGTTGCGCTTGTTCATGTTAAAGGTTTATACTAAAATTCTTATGTATGATACATATTCAGTGTATATAAAATGTATAAACTATTACTTTGTTAATTAGCTTGTATGTTGCTTCTATTGTTTTACAATGTATAGTAAAACATGTATATGACAAATTCGAGAACTGTTCTGTTTACTGAGACGTCAGTAACACTTGTAAGTTTATGCTTCAAAATTTTGCTGACGTTTACATTTAACAACAAAGCACTTTGCCGATAATGCATCTAACAAGTCCTTTCGTCCAATGCAGAATATTCTTTCATGTCGTACATTTTAGGAAGCGACGGGTGTTCCAACGTAACCATCATACCAAGAGCGGATTGGGGCGCACGTTCCACGATCGAGGTCTCCTTCGACGATATCTGTTCCTGTGGGGATGTTTTTCATTCACCATACAGTCTCAAGGGCATGCACCACTAAGGCGCGATGCATTGGAATTGTGCGGGGAATCCAAAATGATCACATCGATCACAGAGGTAAATGTCAAACATTGGATATGTCATATTGAATTCCCGAAATAAGTTCTCTTACTATTATGTACTATTAAATTAACATTCGTGTTTTGTGTTTCCAATTTAATAAATGGCATATTCAAAGTTAATGTTTATATCACAAGGGTATTTTTCTACAGGCTTTGACGATATCGGTTACAGTTTCCTCGTTGGCGGGGATGGCAACGTCTACGAGGGACGGGGCTGGAGTAACGTTGGGGCTCATACCGAGAATTTTAACAGTCGCTCGTTTGCTGCAGCAATGATCGGAAACTTTGAGGCTACATTGCCGAACGCAAAGGCTGTCACAGATTAGCTGATGTATAAATATCTATAATTTAAATATTAACGCTACCATTAACATATTTTTAGTTTGTCACTGGAGCAAATATTATTAGCTTGCTTTAAGATTGTGTATTGTATTTTCCAATGCTCGCAAAGAATGCAGAAAGTTCAGGCCCCTTGAAAAAAAATCCTCCAATTTCTAGTAAACATATATATAAATGAAAAGAGTTACTGTAAAGACTTTTTACATTAGACATTTTATATATCATGTATATCTCCAGCGGTGAAGAATCTGATCGCGTTCGGAGTCCATCTAGGCAAGATCGCCAGAAGTTACCGTCTGCATGGTCACCGAGACGTTAAAGTGACCGCGTGTCCCGGGACAAATTTTTATAATCTTGTTAAGACGTGGCCTAACTATCGTCGATATGAACCTTGAACCTGGCTTACTACCGTCGATATGAACCTTGAGCATGGCCTAACAACATTCGATATGAACCTTGAACCTGATATAACTACCGTCGTTATCAACCTTGAACCTTGACCTAACTACCGTCGATATCATCTTTAAGCCTCATACAACTATCGTCGATATGAACCACGAACCTGATTAAACTACCAACAAGATGAACATTTAACCTGGCCTCTCTACCGTCGATGTGAACCTTTAACCTGGCCTAGCTAACTACCGTCGAAATAAACCTTGAACCTGACCCAACTACTGTCGATATAAACCTTGATTCAGACCCAACAAACGTCGAATAAAAGAGAACTCAATTATTCCTATATTGATCGTTTATCGAATGTTTTAATGATAAGATGTTTCCTATTAAAATGTATTTCATAATAAATAACAACTTTGTAGAACGCAGATTGGTTATGTTATAATTTACTTACATAACAATCACGATACCAGTATACCGTGCAGGAACAGAAATATATATACAATCTCTTTAGTCTAAAATATTTGAATAAATTGAAACGCAGCAAAGCATGTAGATTTCGATAAACATGAGTTAATTTGTTTTAAAGAAAACTTGATGTAATACTTATACCTATTACAAGCACTGTTTTATTTGAAGTTGGAATACCCCGGTCATCAAAAATCTTATTTTGGTGATATTTTCACACAAAACATTGTTTTGCATGCTTTGAATATATTTTCGTTATATTCTATGCAATTATGAGCATTTTTAATGACCTTTTCAATAAAAATGTTTCTTTTTTATATCATTTTAAATGTGTTTTTTAACTATTTTCATGCACTCATGAACGCAGTTTGATTTTTAGGGATAAAACAAAATGCAAACAAGTACACAGTTTTGCGGTAAAATCAATGTAGATAATGCAATTATGAATATAAGTGACTATTCTATATTTAATTTGTAAACGTGTATAAATACAACATGAAGAACTTAATATAAAGCATTGTTAAAATGCACAGTTAACTTCAAGGTTGACGTCATAACTTCCCTTAATAGTGTCTTTGTTTAACATGTACATACCTTAGCGGCCAGAACAGAGTTTTCTTCGAGCATAAAATAAATTATCAGTTTAATACAGAAGATATGTTTTCGCATGATTTACCACATTTACAATAAGTTAAAAATACTAGTTATTAAATCTTGATATTGCTAAATATTTGGCGGGCGGCATCCGGCAGGTTATTTCCGGTAAATAACTTAAGATTACATTTACAAATCTGGATAGCATTTTGAATATATCATGCAATATTGATACTATAATGGATAAATCTAGCAATCTGGATGGCATATTGGAGATTTCAAGCGTGCATGGAGAAATGGCTTTGGTATGCATGTGTGGACTTTTCGGGCGAAGATCAAGTTCATTGTTACTAAAAATAAAAAATAAAAAATAAATAATAAAACAATACATTGAGTTCGGATGTAGATATTGCACCAACATGTGTTGGCAGCTTATATTAAGTCAACCTAGCTTTCTATTGCGTTTGGAACCAGTCGAGTCAAGGTCAAGGTTACTTTCACTAAAAATAGAATAAACTTCTTTTCTGTCGATAACTTAAGTTTGAATTGACCATTCCTACTTAACATTGGAGTTGAATTTTGGGTGTCATCATCATCATCAGCAGCAGCAGCGTACAGCTCTCCTTTTACACTTGGAGACTTTTCTTACGCATCACTTAATCATATCAGTAAAGCTCCCTTATTTCGGAGCAGATTGTGTTGAAATTTGGACCAAGAATGATTCAACACATATCTGATAATACCTGAAAATTAAATTGAAATTAAAAAATCAACAAAATATCAAACTTAACAAAGTAAAAACGTCACTTCAAAAGTCAAATTCGCAAACAAGTACAACGTAAAATAATAACAGTGCGAAAAGTAAAACGCATAAACGTACATGTCTTAATAACTTATCGGCTTGCAACATGCCGATTGAGCCGTTGCGCTCCTGAATATTCATACGAGCCATATTGTTTTTCTTTAATTAATGTTAGGTTTTTCTTGTGTAAAAACTCACCTAGAATGATGAAATTGAACAAAAATTGGAATCACATGTATATCGCGTTTTACTACACTTGGTGATTTTTTAACGCAACTCTTTTAAAACTTACATATCTCAGTAATAAGTAAATATTTTAATTTAAAATTGTACATGTGATCAGTTGACTACATTATGTGCAAGCTAACGATACAATCATTCATCCGTGACGATCGGATGCTTTAGCAAGTGGGGAAGGTAGCCTGCAAAATGCAAAGTGCGCGATTGCGCTGCTGAATATTCGAGCTATATTGTTTTTGTAAATTAATTTTATGTTTTCCTTGTGTAAAAACCCACCTAAAATAACTAAATTAAAATAAAACTAGAATTATATCGCGTTTCACCATTTCCACGTGCAAAAATATGGAACCACACCTACCCGACGTGCTAAAGCGTCCAATCGTCACAGATGAATGATTTTATTGTGAGCTTGCATAGAATGTAGTCTAATGATCGTATGTAAAATTTTAAATCAATATCTTTAGTCATAACTGAGATATTCAAGTTTGAAAAGTGATGTGTTAGAAAAGTCCCCAGGTGTAGATAGAACATTCTGTGCCGGTTCCTATATATGGGACATAGAGTGAAGACTGTACAAAAGTTCTCATTTGATGTTAGTTTAATTTATATTTATTCTGAAATGTAAAATTATCCTCAGACTGATGAGATGGGCGATGGCAGACACGGGAGTAAAAACCTACACTGTAGCTGCCTCATTTGTATGAGGTGGTAAGAGTTTCATTTTGATGACTGTTCTCGGGTTGAATGAAAATATATGCTAGTCTTTCGAGGAATTGTAGAGTTGACAGGAACAACGAGATTATGAGGAGGTGTGCTGGTTACTACACGGTGTTCGTTAATTGCATACAGACCGTCAGGTCACTACGTTATTCACGGTATGACGCGATGTGTAAACAATCGCTGGCCGTTTCGTTCTTTGGGTCGTTCTAGTGGACCGTCGTGACAACATCATTTAAGCATTTGGTGATAGCGACTTCCGGTTAAACAGCAAACTCACAACCGGCTTATTTTTTTTTTAAACTTGACAATGTCCAGAGGAAGCAGTGCAGGATTCGATCGACATATTACAATTTTTTCTCCTGAAGGACGATTGTATCAAGTCGGTACGTTGTACTGCTCTGTTGAAGGCATTTGATTTAAAAATTCGTAATAGAAATTAAGCAGAAAGGAGGGTGGGGAAATTCTCAGACTAGGATTTATTAACATATCGCAATATTCCTTTATATCGAGCGAAGCCTAATTTCGATCACTTTTTTTACATTTAGAACGCGGCTCTCGTGGTGATGTCATACTCCTGCGCTCCGAGTATTTTGTTTCACTTGCATTAGCCTGCAACACTGTAGTCTCGCAGGATGTATCGTTAAAGTAGCGTCGGAAACAATTTGGACGCCATTTTGTTTCGCTTCTACTGTAATGTTAAACCGGTATTTTTGATAGGATAATCTCAGACAGTCAAAGGTAAGTTTTTAAGTTTTATTTCTTTTTAGTATTTTAAATGAAAGTTGATTTCTACGTTTTGTTAGTTTTGGTTCATTACTGTGATCAAATATGACGTCAATCTTTCACGAAAAAGCAAGATTTATTTTGCTTCCGGGTTTGAGGAAGCCATTTTGATGCCTGACATGATGTCACTAAACAACGCTTTTTACACGAGATTTAAAATTCCTGGGAAATCCTGTGACGTCATTCGATAGTCTGCTTCTGTGCGCACCTAGCGATGATAAAAAAGTTGCAAAATAATAATATTTACTCAATTTAAATCGTAAAAATAGGTTTTAGTTGGTGGAAAAACAGGTATTTTTGCCCTTTGACTTGGTTGTGGCATTGATATTTTTACGGAACTGAAGAAATTTGCCATTTTTCTATACGAAACAACTTAAGAAAAAGTTCATTTCCGCTGCGCATGTTATTGCGCGGGTATTTTAAAGGTTAAGGTCGTTAACAAAACTAAACCGGAAGTCATCCGAATTTCTCCCGAAATGTGTTTTTGAATTCGGATATGTCAACAACAATGATATATTCACTTAAATATTCACTTCGAAATGGTATAATGTAACATATTTACGAGGTTATTATAGAAGAATAATACACATTTATATTTTGAAATGTTTTTACCATGTAAATAAATGATTGATGATAAATTTTAATAAGTAAATTTAAATTGATGTCTGATGACTTTTACGTTGAGACTGAGTCTGCAATTGTCATATGTTTGTGTCATTTTTTTATGCTGCATGTGCATACTTGCATGTCAAAATGTGTCAACAATTTTGTGTTTTATTTTGTTCAGTTCACATATTTTAATCTATTTCTTTCGACTTTTTGTTTTTCTTTGTTTAAGTTTGTTTATATTGTTGTTCCATACAGGTTGACAGTTCCAGTTGAGGTTGGCAGTTCACCAGTTGACATCTATGGAGTATGCGTATATCAGTTAATGGTATTAAACATCCAGTAAGTATTGATTTGTATCAATTAATTAATTTTTCAGGTACATTGCTCAACATGGATGCAGCTGACAAACCAAGTCACAAAAAAATAATTGAATTAATAAAAGAGAAGTCTGTGAATGTAGCGTGCCATTATTTGATTGAAATCGGTTGTAAAGCATCCTTTAACACACTGCACAAAGATCTGTCAAGACTATTCCAAAAATTCCAGCACTTAAACAAAAGTAAACACCGAGTAAAAGGGACACAAAATCTTGATAAATTCCTAAATGACATGTACCAGTTCCCGGACACAATAAATAATACCATTGATGACTGTCCAACACCATCTGAATGCGCTTCTAGTTCTACTAGTGAAGCCATGGTATATAAATCCGTAAGTGACAAACTGGCATCAGAAGTGTCTATCTTGAAAATAAAAAATAATGAATTAAAAGAAGAACTCAGTGGGGTGATATTAAAGAAAGATGTTCTAACGGAAAAAAGTGTTTTAATGGATGCAAAGTTGGAAATGAACAAGAAAAATCTGAAAAGAACTGCAAATCGTGAAAGCTACTGGCGTGAAAAAACTATTAAGCTATGTGAAAGGAGTAATGTTGATAACTCAAATGATGGCCTGATTATGAAAGTTGAAAATTGTAACCTTAAAGGAGCGCTTAAATGTAAAGATATTGAAATTAAACAACTACAAACAGAAATATATGAACTCAAATCTGAAATTAAACATTTACAAAGTATACATGATGCTGATTTTTTTGATGAAACAAGCAAAACATATATTCCGGAGCTGCATGCTTGTGTTTATGCTCTTTTAGACTCTCAGGTTTCTTGTGAAAATGTGTCAAACGTCATTAAAGCTGCTTGTCAGCTGTTAGGTAAAGAGCCACACAAATTACCGACATCACGAACAGTAAACAATTGGTCTATAGAACGTTCTGTAATTGCAAGGCGACAAATTTCTGAAACTTCAGCCAATATAAATACGACATTGCACACTGACGAGGCTTCCAAATATGGACAAAAATGGGGGGCATTTGGAACAAGGGACTCTGAAGGAAATTATCGTCTGTTAGGCCTTAGAGACATGGCAACAAAATCATCGCATGATACTCTGGAAACATTTAAGGAAATTCTTTCGGACATTGATTTAGTTAGTAAAACTGAAGAGATAACTTCGGCAAAAATTTTAACCAACATAAAAAATACTATGAGTGATAGGGCAGCAACTGAAACCAAATTTAATACTTTGCTGAAGGAATATAGGAATGAAATTTTACCATTAGTTTATAAGAATTATGAAAAAATGAATGAAGAATCACAACAAGCTTTAAGTCATATGAACAATTTCTTTTGTGGACTGCATACCCTAGTGCATATGGCCGATGTTTCTCAAAAATCTTTATATGAGGTTGAAAGAAGTTTTTTTGAAAATGAAGTTCCTATTTATAATACAAGTTTTTCAAAACAAGGTAATTCCGGTACTGTCAGGACTGTTCTAACAGCATGCAAAGCTTTCGCACGCAGAGGAGACCAAAAGAATGGCTGTTACCAAGGATTTAAAACTTATTTGTGACTTTTTGAAAGAAAATAATATGCTGTCTTTGCCTCTACAACCTTTGCGTGGAAATCGTTTTAATATTTTATTTACAAATGCTGGCCATGTTTACTTTTTGAAAGAAAAAATGATAGAATATTTAACCAAAACGAGCTGCACAAATGGTCTTTTACAAAGCGTTTTACAAGATTTGCAGACACCGTTTTTTGTAAGTGGATGTAAAGCTCTTGGTTTAATATCAAAATTTATAACAACCCCTTTATGGCGAATCATCGAAAGCAAAGATATCACAATATCCGCAATGAACAATAAATATCTTGAACTTTTAACTTTTTTGAATGACATTGTAAACAACTTAGAAGATTTTATTGCTGGAAAATTATTCCCATTTAAAGAGGTTGAAATTAAAACTGACAACATGCTTGAAAAACTGTTGCAACCAAGTGAAAATGATGACAATGTGATTTTGATTCTATCTGTGATAATTCCTGCGTTGGCTAAATTGATTCAACACCAATACGGCGATCATTTACCTGGTGGTGTTCATGAAAACCTTAATCAAAATGAAACTTTAAGCGTTGACAAACACAATAAATTTCCCGAACGTGTGTTTTCACTTGTCGACCACATTTTGTCAGCAAAGCCCAACATATCAACACTTGCTCTGGAGGCCCAAATAACATTTTCTTTAAATAAAACAAATGAATGGCTGCATGAACAGGAAAATATAAATCAAATAATATTAGAAAGCAGAAAAGAAGCATCTAAAGAAAGACAGCGTTTTAAAGAAAGAGCGAAATCAATATTAAAAAAAAGAATTGAAAAGCAAGAAGAAGATTTTAAGAAAAAAGAAACACAAGAAAGGAATAGAGTACAAAAACTTGAAAAAACAACAAGCGAAATGTTGTTCTTTGGGCTGTGGCAAACGCCAGGGCAAGTGGAAAAAGAACTTAAAGAAATTAACAGCGTAAAAGAAAAGGAAAATGCCCTAAAATCACAACTGAGATTTAGAAAAGACGTGTTTAAACAAAAATGTAACAAAAAAGATGTATATGCCTTTTCAAAAATAGTGGACGGAAAAAGACAGCAACTTTCAATAGAACTATTAAAAGAAAACGTTATAACGTTAATTGGTCAAAGCTACGAAACCCCACCAGAAAGCGAACACTTTTTGGTGGGCCATGACATTGAGCATAAGTGGATAGAAGATGAGCAGGCGAAATGGTACAAAGGGAAAGTCATATCACAGGTATATGACAAATGTGCATGGGTATTTTATGTTATTTCTTGAAAGCTATACATTGAACTTGTTTTAATGCGTCAAGGTCAAAAATGCACCATTACAGTTAGTTTTAACCAATTTATTTTAGCTTGATTGCATCAACAGCTTTCGGCTAAGTCTTGAGTCGGTTTCCTGGGAAAGACCAGTACTTGGATTCAGTAGAAAGATCTTCAGAATGACCTCTCGTTCACAGGGTGGACACCATATCCACTTGACCATTGCGACCTTAATTAATAAAAAATGAACAGTACAACTTATTGTATACAACATTATACTAATAACATAAATACAACTTTCATAAACATACTTTATATTGATATAAAACATACTTAAAACATGTTTGTGCTATTTTTCAGGTTCCTGGATATCCTGCCTGGTTCAATGTCATTTATGCTGATGATCAGGCGGTCTATTCCATTCAGCTTGGTGATGATTATCGAGAGGGAGATGTAGTCATCAAGGCTTGATGTTAATTTTAATAATGTTAAGTATGTGAGCAAACAAGAAATAAGCTGTTAAATGTTTTAGTTGATGTCCTTACTGTTCATTGAATTGTTGGGAAATGTTAATAAGTCATCAATGCTGGCCGAAAAGCTTGGGGCGCAGTTTTTTTTACTTTGTTGATAGTAAATGCAACTAGGTGTTAGTTATTCTCGTAGATTTTGAGAAAAGTGGCATTAATATTATTTATTAAAGTTTGCTGTAATATAATGTGTAACAGTGTTAGAAAATAAAGCTTGATGAATTACTGTGGTGGATCTGTGTTCGTGTGTCTTTTTTACTACAGTTACCCGACACAATTTACACAAAGAATAAAGTGCCTTAAATAGCAATTACTCAATATAGAGTGTTTATACATTGAAATTACAGTAATTTTGAGTAATCATTGTATTCCTTTCATTGAGACCTTTACGATGGTGTAAGACAATTGTATTTTTATTGGAAAAAAATAATTTGATACGTATGCACCATAATCTGGCAGACAAAATTAATGTTCGCAAAATTTCAAAGGGCCATAACTCTCTTCAGGTTTGGTCTAATTTAAAACCAGTGGTACCATTGTGTTTGTCTCAGTGAGATCTTTCCAATGATATATAACACTTGTATATGTATTGCAAATAAAAAAATGCCTTTCTGACGCTAGTTAAAGTACCTCTTCATGAACCTCACCTTTTTTCGAATCCTTCATTTGTTTACTTTTTATTCGCATGCGCGCATTTGCACTACGTCACCGTTTTTTGTGTATATGTAATTTGTTAACAACGACTTATACGTAGCGGCAAATCGACGAAAATGCGTCAAAACAGTTCAAATAAGTAGAATTATCATAAAACACGTAACATCATTGTATTTCTTTTGCTTTTTACATATATACGGATTTTCCTTAAAAAACTATAAAAACATGGTCTAAGTTTTGTTGTCAACTTTGCTTGACAATTTACACATTTTGGCTGCTGCAATAAGTCATGTGACTATGGTCTAAACATGTAACTAATTTTTTTTTAATGGTGTACACTGAAGGGTTCCAAAGCAGGTACTCGTTTTGGAAGCATTGATAGTTTTACATGATATGGATGTGCTGGAAACTTGCAAAAATCTGTTATCAAAAGAGGATTTACATAGCAATTAAAGTTGCCAGCCATGTAGAAACAAGTTTTTATCAAATAGAGTACTAATTAATATGTTTCACTAATTTCAATATTATATTTTAGTCAAATTGACGTGTCAAAAATTAAGGGGTTCGAAAGATGGTTCGTCCATGATACTGTCTTTTCTCCCCCTGGTCTTTTCTCCCCATTAGACATTTCTCTCCCTAGTTTCCCCAAAGTCAGGAACAGTTTAACTGTAGGGAAACAAGACAAACTTATGAGAGTGAAGTTGTGCAATTTTGCCCAGAATGAATTTGTGGAAAAAGCTCTCCCTGTTTGGAGAAAAAACTAGGCAAGAAAGCTGTACACCTTAAATACAGAATGAGTGTTGTTACACAAATCTGTATTGAAGGTGTAAACCTTTTGACCAAAGGAGAAATTGTCTTTTGTCACACTGTTTGAAAGGGCTAATTTTGACCAAAAAATTGTAAACACTAGTTTTATTAAAACTCTAGTCAATCCAAATTGTTAAAGATGTTAAAAGTTCTCTGTTTAAGATGTTATATGTTTCACTGTTTGTTATTAAAAGTAAAACAAAGATTTTACTTGTGTTGCTATAAACCTATTTCTGTTTTTTTGCTGTAAAAATGCATAAAAGAGCCCCTGGCTTAGGCGTATCATGTTCAGTAGATTATTTGTAACGAATTTACAAAGACACAATCTGGGACCCATTCTTTTCAGTTTGGACCCATGGTTTCAAAATATGAGAGTCCCAGGGACTCATTGATGTAGATTTCAAAATGAATCACTGTGCTACTAACTGAATTACGTCTGGGTCATCCAAAATTTAAGGTTTGGAAGTTAGGACTTCAACCTTTTGAAAGCTAGTGGAAATTAAGCTGTAAGATTGTTGTGACATAATGCTAGTAACTGAATAAAAAGAAATAGATGTTGAAAGTTTCCTTTTTTTCTTATTAAATGCAACTTATTATTTGTGTATGCTTTTATGTAGTGCTGCAACAATACGCCAAAAACCATATTGCAATATATTGTAAGTTCAAAAACCTTGTATTGCTATATATTGCAATTTATTGCTAACTTGTACCAGACTTATAACTCGCCAGCTAATCATCAAAACCAACATAATTACACGAAAATAGCCTTTGTTTGTTTAGGTTCTAGTTAAATCCTATATGCAATTCTAGCCTTTTTTACAAAATGCTTTATAAACACAATAAACTCCTTTTTTGGCTTTACAAAGCATTTTGTTATGAAAGATTAGTATTGTCATTTTGTCCATTGGATATTCCCATTACACATTAAAAGTGTTGTTCATTGTGTAATAAAGTCAAACTCAGCGTTCGTTTCGTCTGCCATTTTGAGAACTATAATGAAGCCGACAAGAAGAATAATAATCCAAAAGAGAATTGTGGATGTTTAGAAGCCGGTCATGTTACTTAGCAGAATGCTGTTACGTAAAATTGTTATTGATCATTATTACTTCTGTTTATAATAACATCAATTTAAATGTTTATAACCGAGTTGACTTTTAAAGTCAATTTTGGGAGCGTTTTAAGGTCGACTTATGGCCCCAAATTTACGGTATGTAATTGTTTGTTTTAATCGCATTTTCATAAGCTTTATCTTAAATTTAACAGAATGACACGCAGATCTTGCGGACTCCCATGTAACAACGCTTCTTCGTGTAATAGTCTTTGTAGAATGCTATTTTTACGAAACAATTTATTTGTACTAAACAGTGTAAACACCGATTTGTTTTGTTTACCTTGATATCATTATTTCAGATGGCTTTTCTGGATGAAATGTGAATAATTTTGGTAGAATTTTCGTACCAGTATGATAAAAATCGTATTGCAATACAATTTGCGGATTGCAATATATACCGATATACCGGTATATTGTTGCAGCACTACTTTTTTGAAGTTTTCAGTATAAGTAATCAGGGATCATATTTTCCCGCAACATCAAGCGGTCTGGATATAATTGGGGAAAAGTATCCGAAATTGTTACAAATTACGTTACAAATATACACTGTAACTCCAATATAACGCGGATAACGGGGTCCAAGCCATGCTACAGCGTTATAAACAGATCCGCGTTATAAGTTTTGAGCTCATTTATTGCAGGGGGCTATAAAAACAGGTATAGTATAGCCTATAATATATGTCCTGTGTATTGCCATGCTGTGTTGTCATCCGCAAATCCATGCATATAAACCGAATCGTATCGATAACAGTATACAAACCGCTTTTCTAATGTGCACATTTATCCGATAATCCAATCAAGTTACAACATCACTTAAAAAAATAATAATCTTGAACATTTATGACGATTAATATGTTCATGAATTTCACAAACACAATTACACTGCAACTCCAATATATCACGGTCCGTTATATCGCGTTGTCCAATATATCGCGAATCGGCTATGGCTCCAAAAAATCTGACGAGCATAATCCTCAAATAAAATGTTTTAATCTGAGAATTCGATGAATTAAAAGCCGTTTCAAGCTAGTTTTTTTCCCTTTTTTCACCAACTTTAATCCAACATTCATAATCCAGTTTTGACCAGATTGTTTGCTTACATTGTACATCACTTTAACACCTGTGTACTGCGATAAACAATAGCCCCTCTTGTCAAACATCACAGGTCATTTCGGGTGTTACCATTCTGTATTGAATTTGCTTTAAACTGCCGAAACGCACCAGTGCACACATTAAGGTGTACACAATTATAATTGTAAATGTCACAAGTCAATACTGACCTATCTCAACAATCTGTGTGCATTAGATACAGTGTAAACTACTTGCTTTTAATTTAGAGGTAAAGATCCCTCAGTTTGTCAAAATGCACTACTATTAAAACCCATGCTTTTCATGAGAATGAATGACGTCATTTTGTACATGGGTCTAATTTGTGCATGCTTTCTTGAACAATACAACTCGGCAATGTTTTTCGGATTACTAATTTAATTATATGCATTTGAAAATACAGTCGAAACTGACCTAACGGCCACCTGAATTTACCGGTCACCTGCAGACAACGGTCAGTCTGGAATC
Organism: Dreissena polymorpha; assembly: GCF_020536995.1. Taxonomy (NCBI): domain Eukaryota; kingdom Metazoa; phylum Mollusca; class Bivalvia; order Myida; family Dreissenidae; genus Dreissena; species Dreissena polymorpha. The sequence goes on along the minus strand of NC_068357.1, from coordinate 73,414,396 downwards.
CCCCCGACGAAAAAACACTATATTACACTTGAATTTAACGGCCACCTGACAATAACGGCCAACGGCCACTATATTCCACTCCGAAATTCATGTTTGACCTGAAATCAACGGTCACGCGTCAGTCGTCTCGAGTCGTGAAAATTAAAAACACAGCACATTATTTGTCCGTCTATTTTGCGTTTAAAGCGTCTGAAAGCGGTAATTGTCTATGATATTATAAAAGCGGCCCACTGCGAGTAAACAAATTATAAGGTGTTGAGAAGGTTTCTTTTCCGGGGATAATTGTGGGGGTATCTTCAAAAGAAAATATATCAGAGTTTATGACTTGTTTAAAGTAATTATCGCTAAATTAAATGACCGCTATTTCTATGAATTAGAACGGTACAATTACACCGTACAATCGGTTTATGACACCGAATCCACTTTTTAGACTTTTACGGACGTGACGTCAACGGAACGTTACAAGCTTTATTTACTGAATGAATGAGATGCATGAGTAAACAATTATACCAGCGTTGATAAAGTCATTGCTTTAATCAAAGACCTATAGATAACGTTTTATCTATAGGTCTTTGCTTTAATTTAACAATATGAAATTAAATCAATCTAAAAGATGTTATTCTCTATTATTCAATGTACATGCATAAGTTAATGCTGTTATTATGCTTTGTTAATGCAATGAGCATTAGTTTTACACTGTATGCAAACGACTGGGTGGGGTAACGACGTAGTAATACTACCAACTGACCAACCTTCTTAAAATTGTGATCCGAATTCAACGGTCACATGTGAACAACGGTCACTTTGATCATTTCCCTTGACTGACCGCTGAATTCAGGTTTCACTGTACTCGCAAGGAATAATGCTTTGTGTTATACCAATGAATAACATATGGATATAACACATAATTGAATAAGGTTGGTAAATAGCATGTTTTGAGATTGCATAATGATGCTAATGCATACATATACATGCATACATAACCTTACAATTTATATCGCGCGCCGGATATATCACGGTCGCGATCTTTGGACCCCTTTAACCGCGATATATCAGAGTTGCAGTGTATATGCATGCGCCATTTTCAGAAGTGTAAAGAGAACAGTGCATTATGGGGCAGAGCTTTCATAAGACGAGCGAATTTAAATTTAGATTGAATGCAATACGATACATGTACAAAGAAATTTTTTATTGCGTCATACACTGTCATGGCAAAAACGTCCGGGGACTTTCTGATACCGGAAAAATGAAAGTGAATCTCTGTTAACAATTACACTGCATTAGCATGTATATAAATCGTCTGGATTATTTAATGAATTTCTCGTACTCGAACTTAAAGATTAAATGACTAAATACTAGAATGATAATGAAATTACAGAAAAACTTGTTTTATACTGTGCGCAGTATATTTCAAAGTCGCTCCTTTAATATAGTCAAACTGCAATCATATCAAAGTAAGAATGTTTTTATCGTTTTGAATAACTTTAATTTTATAATTATCCTGCTTGCATGTAACTTATTGAAATTACTGCACCGAACCGCTCTGATAGGGAATACATGTTATAAACACTGACACGCAAGTTTTTCACACCTTTATTGACATTACACAACAGATTAACACCAATTAGCTGTCGGTGTTGTTTAACCTCGAAGCGATTAAAATCAGTTCAACAGACGGTTGAATAAAGCAATCAAGATGTGATCGCTGCCATCTTTGAATTGTCTGAAAATACATGAAGTTGCATAACATTTAATCAGAAATGGAAGGTTGGAGAAAAAACGGGATCCAAGACCCACCCGCGTTATATTGGATTCAGCGTTATAACGGAGAACGTTATATTGGAGTTAGTTTGTACCATTGATTTTGCCATTCATGAAGGTGGTATAAATTTACAAGTAAAATTTTAAGTAAGGTATTTTTTTAAACAGAACATACGAGTTTTCTCAACTGGTTTCATCATTTGCTATTTAATTGTTGTTTCGTGTGCTGTTTTATTGTTGTTTTCAGACTTTTTTTCATCATTGTCAATATTATTAATCTGTGTAAGTCTATATACCGATGTTTTAAAATGTTGTCGACTCGATAATAGTTTACAAACATGCACGAAACCAAACAAATCTGTGTGTAGGTTGGTCACTGACAATAACAAAATAATTAAGAAATAATTTGTGTACATTATAGTTTGTTGTCAAATAACCCACAGCAGATAGTTTAGATGCACAGGGATAAAATCACGAGTGCAAAGCACGAGTGATTTGAAACAACGCATCTAATTTTCTGGTCATGGGTTATTCAACAACAAACAATAAAGTACACACATTATTTTGATTCTAACAATGTTTTTACTTAAGATTTATACAATGTATATTATTTTTCGTGTGTACTATTTTATGTGAAGTTTCGCCCATAAAAATAACTTTCGGCTTTTCTGTCGATCAGATTTATATATACGCGACTTTCATTTATAATTATATTACCTAATTATCACGCTGGTGGAAAATGTATCGGCATGTTTTGTTTAGTTACAGCGCGTGCTTTTAGTGTATAAGGTCCGTCTGCTTTGTTTATATGAAAGATTTCATGTGCCGTGTTTGAATCATTTTTTACTTCTATCTCAGATATTAGTAAATTTATTACAGTTTGCAGTGAAAACAATAAATTACAATCGCAACATAGTGTTTTGTATCACATGCTTGTCAATGAACATCAAAGACCAATTATAATTATTCCAGTGCGCAGCGTCGCCCTAGCAGCCAAAACAGAGGACGGCTATAACGATGATAACTATCAATAGACACACAATGACACCGATAATCGATCGATATGTACAAGTTCGAACGCGTATTTAATCCGCTGTTCACAAGTTTTTATGGGGGACATATTGTTTTTGCCCTGTCTGTTGGTTGGTCTGTTGGTTGGTCTGTTGGTTGGTTGGTTGGTTGGTTGGTTTGCGCCAACTTTAACATTTTGCAATAACTTTTGCTATATTGAAGATAGCAACTTCATATTTGGCATGCATGTGTATCTCATGAAGCTGCACATTTTGAGTGGTGAAAGGTCAAGGTCATCCTTCAAGGTCAGAGGTCAAATATATGTGGCTAAAATCGCTCATTTTATGAATACTTTTTGCAATATTGAAGATAGCAACTTGATATTTGGCATGCATGTGTATCTCATGGAGCTGCACATTTTGAGTGGTGAAAGGTCAAGGTCATCCTTCAAGGTCAGAGGTCAAATATATGTGGCCCAAATCGCTTATTTTCTGAAAACTTTTGCAATATTGAAGATAGCAACTTGATATTTGGCATGCATGTGTATCTCATTAAGCTGCACATTTTGAGTTGTGAAAGGTCTAGGTCATCCATCAAGGTCAGAGGTCAAATATATGTGGCCCAAATCGCTTATTTTATGAATACTTTTGCAATATTGAAGATAGCAACTTGATATTTGGCATGCATGTGTATCTCATGGAGCTGCACATTTTGAGTGATGAAAGGTCAAGGTCATCCTTCAAGGTCAAATATATGGGTCAAAATTGCTCATGTAATGTCACTTCTGCAATATTGAAGCTAGCAATTTTATATTTGAAATGCGCGTGTATCTCAAGGAGCTGCACATTTTGAGTGGTGAAGGGTCAAGGTCATCCTTCAAGGTCAAACGTCATATAGGGGGACATTGTGTTTCACAAACACATCTTGTTTATTCTTTGTCTGACGTGCAACAAACAGGTCCTGACCGGGTTAGAGACTGTAGCAAATGGTTTATCATTCCTAATCAAGATAAGAATGTCATAAGGGTGTGTTAGCATGTGCACTGTGAAATCGATTTCATGCCATGGGAATTTAAGCAAACAAAATCGGACCGACTGTTTTGGGATTTTCAATCGGTCTTTCATGACCCCAATCGGTCTAGGACCGACAAAACCGAAAAAATATGATCCCTGTAAGTAATACATTTCCCATTTTGGACCAAAATGACGCTTATTTTCCCAATTTGACTGGTACCAGTACCAGTCCCAAATTGGCAAGGAAAAATGCTGGTTACACATATATGATAGGGATTAATAAGCAAATTGCCACACCCTTTGCAAAAAAACTTTTAACTTTTTTTACCAAAATTTACCAGTGCATGGCATGTGTGTCCTCATTTTGATCACGGAATTATTTAGTGGCTGACAATTATTCAATTCCAAGTTATTACCTGTTTACACAACTAATTAAACAGATTAATTACATTCAAATACTACACAGCTTTTAACAGTATAACCAAACTATTAGTGACTATCAAAAGATAAATGGAATCAAGCAACTTTTAACCATGCTACTAATCTGTCTCTCTACACTAAAAGGTGGAAGCTGCTGCAGTCTTTCATGCAAGCACCAATAAATTCACTGTAATAGGTCAGTAAGTATACTATTCAGAACATGATATTGATAATATGGCAGGTCTCAAACACATTTTTTTGGTACGATTATTTTGAATTCTCCCGTAATAAATATTTCTTCCTTACAGAATATGCCTTCAAAGCTATCAATCAGGGAGGTTTGACATCCGTGGCAGTGCGAGGCAAGGACAGCGCTGTAGTTGTCACACAGAAGAAAGTTCCAGTGAGCACTTTACAGTCTGGGTCTTAGTGTTTAAACAAATAACCTCATTCTGACAAAATAAACAGGTTTTAATTAAAGTGCGTACTGGTAACTACAACTGTCTTCCCAGATTAGCCAGTGCAGTCTGCAGATTTTAGTATTTTGATGAAATGAATGTCCAGGGGTGGTAAAATCAAATGTCCGAGTTGCCCTAGTCGTACATTTGCTTGTCTGATTTTTTTCAATTAAGTTGTCCGTGGACAACCAGTTTTTAAAAAATCAGGTCAAGGAATACAAAAAAATATATGCCGTAATTAAGTTTTGCAAATCCGGATGTTGACACGAGATTACATTGTCAGTGCTATTTGCCTGGGCAATCAAGCTTAAATACGGAGTTGACTGGCCCACAAAAAAGGAACGTGGGCCGCATTTTCAACATTTGGCCCGACCGTTAAACAGTGTACAGACTGGTTTCTTTATTTGTACAATCAAACGGAAATTAAAGTAAAAGACTAATACAATAAAAGCACTGTCTACCGTGTTATTTCAGATGACTTTAACAGTTAAAATGGAGCGTTTTTTTTATTGTTTAGATTACGATGGAACTACTTGAGTCTACTTCACAGTGTGTGACAGAGAAATGTAAACTTAAGTGATAACTCAATGAGACCGTGTTAGTAATTTGACACACTTTGATAGGGAAAATGCAACAAAATAAAAGTATTTGAGATTTTAATACTGTACATGTATGTGTAACACATGTTTTCATAACAATAGCTTTGAAAGATGAAAAGTTTGAGAAAGTTTTTATATTGTTTATAATAAAGAATGTCCCATGGAAATACATGTAACTGAAACAAGCAAATTATACACATTTTGATTTATTCTACAATATTTTACATTAATCAGTAAATGCGTTATAATTTATATGAACATAAACGTACAACTGTTGTTCAGAAAAGGACAAGTTTTATTTCCTAAATGGTTGTCCGTGGACAAGTATAGTTTTTTCAGATTTTGCCCCCCACCCTGATGTTGATCATTTTCTTTGGTCCAATTTCTATTTTCAATTTTTGATCAGAGTACCGTTAAGAGAAATGCTTAATATTTGAATAAAAACACCTCAAATCATTAAGATTTAAGTATTGAAAAACAACTATATTTGCATTGCTTTTCAATTCCTGATGAAAAGCAGAAATCGTTAAATTTTTTAATTCGACTATTATTTGTTTCTGTAAAAATACATAAAAATACATAATAATGTACAAAAAAGTACCGTTATGTTATTTATTTAGTTGCTAAAGTTTAGCTCTGCAATTTGTTATGGCTGATATTTCCCTCTGCATATTTCAGGATAAGCTGTTGGATGCAAACACAGTTACACACTTGTTTCGGCTCACTGAAGATATTGGCTGTGTAATGACAGGAATGATAGGTACAGTGTTTGTAGAGATTTATGCAGGATGCAGTAGTTTATTCATTCATTCATTGTATGTGTGTGTCCCTAAATCTTAACCTTGGTTAAAGTTTGATAACTTTTGCAATATTGAAGATAGCAACTTCATATTTGGCATGCATGTGTATCTCACAGAGCTGCACATTTTTAGTGGTAAAAAGTCAAGGTTAAGGTCATCCTTCAAGGTCAAAGGTCAAATTCATTGTATTTTTCTTTCCTAAAACTTTAACCTTTGGTAAAAACTTTTTGAATATTGAAGATAGCAACTTTATATTTGGCATGCATGTGTATCTCATGGACCTGCACATTTTGAGTGGTGAAAGGTCAAGGTCATCCTTCAAGGTCAAAGGTCAAATTTATGGCTTCAAAATGGCACAATAGGGGCATTGTGTTTCTGACAAACACATCTCTTGTTTTTCATGCCTCCACAAAGTGATAGGCATTAAGTATTGCACTTGTCCGTCCATGCGTCTTACAGCTGGTGTTTTGATCTTCATGTTAACTTCCTGATGAATATTACTCAAACGCTCACAATTTAATTTAAAGGAAATTTGCAGAACTATGGCCCATTGTCTGTTTGTCCGTAATAGAATATTTAGTACTAATATTTTTTGTTTTCAATTTTCACTTCAATTATGTTCTTTTCAATGTTCACTTTAACTTGGATCTTACTCAAACTTTCACTGTTTAATGACCTTAATGTTAAGTTAATCTTTGAGAAAGGAATTTAAGATGCAAAGAGTTTAAGCAGAAATATGGCCTTTTTACTGTTTTTCCACTTAAGAATTCATAGTTCTAAAATTGCGAGTGTTCAACTCTTCTAACTGCTTGGCAGACTTTGCTATAACTTTCACAGCTATAGGTGATCATTTTAACTGCTACCATTTTAGTCCTTTTTTTGTCCTCTATAGGAAATATAGAGGATTTGATTTGTCTGTGTCCAAACATGGTACTGGACTCCTTCTACAGTGTGGTTTTTTCCTTCAAATTCATTGCCGGTATTCAGGTACAGCCCTGTTCCAGATGCAAAAAGTATATAATTTTCCCAAATGGGACCTAAAAATTCCCAATTGAAGGTCCCCCAAAAAAGTTGTGTTTTTTAGATCTCAACATTTAGTTCATCTCCCTACCAGCTCAATAAGTTGCACCTTAGAAATAATAATAATAATAATATTGAAAACACTTAAATTTCAATTTTGAAGAATTTGTTAGCAAAAAACAACAACACTTATTCCCAAATTTAAGTCAAAACTATCTTTCCCAGTCTTAAGTGACTAGGCCCCATTCCAAAAATGGTGAAGAAAAAACACTGTGCTAATTTCCATTCCTGCTGCCATGGCTGTTTTCAGCTGACAGCCGGTCTCAGGTTCAGAGGGCGAGGTACGAGGCTGCTAAGTGGAAGTACACGTACGGCTACGAGATCCCCATCGACATGCTGTGCAAGCGTATAGCAGACATCTCCCAGGTCTACACACAGAGTGCCGAGATGAGGCCACTGGGATGTAGTAAGTGTCTGAAGGAAATGAGTTGCACTGAGTATCATTTTTGGAAAACTGGGCAAATTGCATGTGGCTAAAGTGTCTTCCCAGAATAGAATATGCTGTCCGCATAGACTGCACAGGCTTATCTGGGATGAAACTTTTTGCACATGAATTAAGCCCAGTTTTCCCAGAACAAGGCTCAATTGTAGTTTGTATTATGAAAAATAATTAGATACATGTTTGAGTAGTTAGATAAAAATATATATATTTCACCTCATATTGCAGCATAAATATAAATCCCCTTTACAGCAATTAAAAAAAAAACTTGCACTTCATATTGCAACATAAATGTCATCCCTTTGAAAAAAACAAATTTTGATTATGTAAATCTGCAGTCACAATTCTGACTTTTGGTTATAGGCATGTTTCCCCCAAGAAAATGACATAAAGCATGAAATGACCTCTTGTTTTCTAGTAACATTTTTGGTTCTTATTACCTTACGATTGCATCTGGACTGTAACAATTTTAATTGGTTTTGACTAAATGTTCCAAATAAATATCCACCTTGATGTCTTACATGAATGATTTTGATTGGTAATAACCAAGAGAATGGTTCCAGGAATTAATAATGTAATAATGTAATAATTTGTGAGATTTCAACTCTTTATAAATGGTTCTCGCTTATGAAAAACAGGTCTTTATTCCTGTGTGTGCAGTGTTGTCCCAGTCTGCACAGGCTAATCAGGTACAACAATTCCCGGTTTTTACACATTTTCGTTTAAAAAGTCTCTTCTAATGGAAAATCAGTCCCAGAGCGCAGCCGGTATCACTATTGTTGTCTTTCAGCCATGATTCTGATCGCCTATGACCAGGAGTTTGGTGCCCAGCTGTACAAGACAGACCCGGCAGGCTACTTCTCAGGGTTCAAGGCCTGCACTGCAGGCGTGAAGCAGCTGGAGGCTAACAGCTTCCTGGAGAAGAAGATCAAGAAGAAGCAGGATCTCACCTACAATGAGGCTGTAGAGGTAGGGAGTGGGATCTCATGTACAATGAGGCTGTACAGGTAGCGGTGGGATCTCATGTGTTCTGAGGCTGTAGAGGTAGAGGTTGAGATCTCACGTACAATGGGGCACTAGAGGTAGGGGGTGAGATCTCACTTACAATGACGCTGTAGAGGTAAGAGGGTGGGATCTCACGTACAATGAGGCTGTAGAGGTAGGTGGCTGGGATATCACATACAATGAGGCTGTAGAGGTATGAGGGTGGAATCTCACGTACAATGAGGCTGTAGAGGTAGGGGGTGGGATCTCGTGTACAATTAGGCTGTAGAGGTAGAGGGTGGGATCTCACATACAATGAGGCTGTAGAGGTAGGGGTGGGTTCTCACATACAATGAGGCTGTAGAGGTAGGGGGTGGGTAGAGGTAGGGGATGGGATCTCGCGTACAATTAGGCTGTAGAGGTAGAGGGGGGTTCTCACATATACAATGAGGCTGTAGAGGTAGGGGGTGGGATCTCACGTACTATTAGGCTGTAGAGGTAGGAGGTGGGATCTCATGTACAATGAGGCTGTATAGGTAGGGGTTGAGTTCTCACGCACAATGAGGCTGTAGAGGTAGGGGGTGGGATCTCATGTACAATAAGGCTGTAGAGGTAGGGGGTGGGATCTCATGTACAATGAGGCTGTTGACGTAGGGGGTGGGATCTCATGTACAATGAGGCTGTAGAGATAGGGGTGGGATCTCATGTACTCTGAGGCTGTAGAGGTAGGGGGTGGGATCTCACATACAATGAGGCTGTAGAGGTAGGGGGGGTGGGATCTCACATACGATGAGGCTGTGGAGGTAGGGGGCTGGGATCTCACATACAATGAGGCTGTTGAGGTAGGGGGTGAGTTCTCACACACAATTAGGATGTAGAGGTAGGAGGTGGGATCTCATGCACAATTGGGCTGTAGAGGTAGGGGATGGGATCTCATGTACAATGAGGCTGTAGAGGTAGGGGGTGGGATCTCACGCACAAGAAGGCTCTAGAGGTAGGGGGTGGGATCTCGGGTACAATGAGGCTGTAGAGGTATGGGGTGAGTTCTCATGCACAATGAGGCTGTATAGGTAGGTGGTGGGATCTCATGTACAATTAGGCTGTAGAGGTAGGGGGTGGGATCTCACGTACAATGAGGCTGTAGAGGTAGTGGGTGGGATCTCACATACAATGAGGCTGTAGAGGTAGGGGGTGGGATCTCACATGCAATGAGGCTGTACAGGTAGGAGAAGGGATCTCTTGTACAATGAGGCTGAAGAGGTAGGGGGTGGGATCTCACATACAATGAGGCTGTAGAGGTAGGAGTCGGGATCTCTTGTACAATGAGACAGTAGAGGTAGGGGTGGGATCTCACATACAATGAGGCTGTAGAGGTAGGAGTCGGGATCTCATGTACAATGAGGCTGTAGTGGTAGGGGGTGAGTTCTCACGCACAATGAGGCTGTAGAGGTAGGGGTTGGGCTCTCACATACATTGAGGCTGTAGAGGTAGGGGGTGAGTTCTCACGCACATTTTGGCTGTAGAGGTAGGGGGTGGGATCTCACATACAAATAGGCTGTAGAGGTAGGGGGTGGGATCTCACGTACAATGAGTCTGTAGAGGTATGGGGTGAGTTCTCACGCACAATTAGGCTGCAAAGGTAGGGGGTGGGATCTTTCGTACAATGAGGCTGTAGCGGTAGGGGTGGGATCTCAGGTGCAATTAGGCTGTAGAGGTAGGGGGTGGGATCTCATGTACAATGAGGCTGTACAGGTAGGGGTGGGATGTCATGTACAATGAGGCTGTAGAGGTAGGGGTGGGATCTCACATGCAATGAGGCTGTAGAGGTAGGAGGTGGGATCTCATGTACAATGAGGCTATAGGGGTAGGGGGTGGGATCTCACAATGAGGTGTAGAGGTAGGAGGTGGGATCTCATATACAATGAGGCTGTAGAGGTAGGGGGTGGTATCTCATATACAATGAGGCTGTAGAGGTAGGAGGTGGGATCTCATGTACAATGAGGCTATAGGGGTAGGGGGTGGGATCTCACAATGAGGCTGTAGAGGTAGGAGGTGGGATCTCATGTACAATGAGGCTGTAGAGGTAGGGGTGGGCTCTCACGTACAATGAGGCTGTAGAGGTAGGGGGTGGGATCTTACATACAATGAGGCTGTAGAGGTAGGGGGTGGGATCTCATGTACAATGAGACTGTTAAGGTAGGAGGAGGGATCTCATGTACAATTAGGCTGTAGAGGTAGGGGGGGGATCTGACATACAATGAGACTGTAGATGTAGGGGGTGGGATCTCACGTACAAGAAGGCTGTAGAGGTAGGGGGTGGGATCTCATGTTCAATGAGGCTGTATAGGTAGGGGGTGAGTTCTCATGCACAATGAGGCTGTAGAGGTAGGGGGTGGGATCCCATGTACAATTAGGCTGTAGAGGTAGGGGGGTAGGATCTCATGTACAATGAGGCTGTAGAGGTAGGGGGTGGGATCTTACACACAATGAGGCTGTAGAGGTAGGGGGTGGGATCTCACATACAATGAGGCTGTATATGTAGGAGGTGAGATCTCTTGTACAATGAGGCTGTAGAGGTAGGGGGTGAGTTCTCACGCACAATGAGGCTGTAGAGGTAGGGTGTGAGTTCTCACACACAATTAGGCTGTAGAGGTAGGAGGTGGGATATCACATACAAATAGGCTTTAGAGGTAGGGGGTGGGATCTCACGTACAATGAGTCTGTAGAGGTAGGGGGTGAGTTCTCACGCACAATAAGGCTGTAGAGGTAGGGGGTTGGCTCTCACATACAATGAGGCTGTAGAGGTAGGGGTGAGTTCTCACACACAATTAGGCTGTAGAGGTAGGGGGTGGGATATCACAAACAAATAGGCTTTAGAGGTAGGGGGTGGGATCTCACGTACAATGAGTCTGTAGAGGTAGGGGGTGAGTTCTCACGCACAATAAGGCTGTAGAGTTAGGGGGTGGGATCTTACGTACAATGAGGCTGTAGAGGGAGGGCAGGGATCTAATGCGCAATTAGGCTGTAGAGGTAGGGGTTGGGATCTCACATACAATGAAGCTGTAGAGGTAGGGGGTCGGGATCGCATGTACAATTAAGCTGCAGAGTTAGGGGTTGGATCTCATGTACAATGTGGCTGTAGAGGTAGGGGGTGGGATCTCACATGCAATGAGGCTGTAGAGGTAGGAGGTGGGATCTAATGTACAATGAGGCTATAGATGTAGAAGGTGGGATCTCATATACAATGAGGCTGTAGAGGTAGGGGGTGGTATCTCACATACAATGAGGCTGTAGAGGTAGGAGGTGGGATCTCATGTACAATGAGGCTATAGGGGTAGGGGGTGGGATCTCACAATGAGGCTGTAGAGGTAGGAGGTGGGATCTCATATACAATGAGGCTGTAGAGGAAGGAGGTGGGATCTCACAATGAGGCTGTAGAGGTAGGAGGTGGGATCTCATGTACAATGAGGCTGTAGAGGTAGGGGTGGGCTCTCACGTACAATGAGGCTGTAGAGGTAGGGGGTGGGATCTTACATACAATGAGGCTGTAGAGGTAGGAGGTGGGATCTCATGTACAATGAGACTGTTAAGGTAGAAGGAGGGATCTCATGTACAATTAGGCTGTAGAGGAAGGGGGGGGATCTGACATACAATGAGGCTGTAGATGTAGGGGGTGGGATCTCACGTACAAGAAGGCTGTAGAGGTAGGGGGTGGGATCTCATGTTCAATGAGGCTGTATAGGTAGGGGGTGAGTTCTGATGCACAATGATGCTGTAGAGGTGGGGGTAGGATCTCATGTACAATTAGGCTGTAGAGATAGGGGGTAGGATCTCATGTACAATGAGGCTGTAGAGGTAGGGGGGGATCTTACATACAATGAGGCTGTAGAGGTAGGGGGTGGGATCTCACATACAATGAGGCTGTATATGTAGGAGGTGAGATCTCTTGTACAATGAGGCTGTAGAGGTAGGGGGTGAGTTCTCACGCACAATGAGGCTGTAGAGGTAGGGGGTGAGTTCTCACACACAATTAGGCTGTAGAGGTAGGGGTTGGGATATCACATACAAATAGGCTTTAGAGGTAGGGGTGGGATCTCACGTACAATGAGTCTGTAGAGGTAGGGGGTGAGTTCTCACGCACAATAAGGCTGTAGAGGTAGGGGGTGGGCTCTCACATACAATGAGGCTGTAGAGGTAGGGGTGAGTTCTCACACACAATTAGGCTGTAGAGGTAGGGGGTGGGATATCACATACGAATAGGCTTTAGAGGTAGGGGGTGGGATCTCACGTACAATGAGTCTGTAGAGGTAGGGGGTGAGTTCTCACGCACAATAAGGCTGTAGAGTTAGGGGGTGGGATCTTACGTACAATGAGGCTGTAGAGGGAGGGCAGGGATCTAATGTGCAATTAGGCTCTAGAGGTAGGGGTTGGGATCTCACATACAATGAAGCTGTAGAGGTAGGGGGTCGGGATCGCATGTACAATTAAGCTGCAGAGTTAGGGGTTGGATCTCATGTACAATGTGGCTGTAGAGGTAGGGGGTGGGATCTCACATGCAATGAGGCTGTAGAGGTAGGAGGTGGGATCTAATGTACAATGAGGCTATAGAGGTAGGGGGTGGGATCTCACTTACAATCAGGCTGTACAGGTAGGAGGTGGGATCTCATATACAATGAGGCTGTAGTGGTAGGGGATGAATTCTCACGCACAATGAGGCTGTAGAGGTAGGGGGTGGAATCTGGCATACAATGATGCTGTAGAGGTTAGAGGGTGGGATCTCATGTACAATGAGGCTGTAGAGGTAGGGGATGAGATCTCATGTACAATGAGGCTGAAGAGGTAGGAGGTGGGATCTCATGTACAATGAGGCTGTAGAGGTAGGGGACTGGGATCTCACATTCAATGTGGCTGGAGAGGTAGGAGGTGGGATCTCATGTACAATGAGGCTGTAGAGGTAGGGGATGGTATCTCACATACAATGAGGCTTTAGAGGTAGGAGTCGGGATCTCTTGAACAAAAAGGCTGTAGAGGTAGGAGGTGCGATCTCGGGTACAATGGGGCTGTAGAGGTAGGAGGTGGGATCTAATCTACAATGAGGCTGTAGAGCTAGGAGGTTGGATCTCACATACAATGAGGCTGTAGAGGTAGGAGCTAGGATCTCACTTACAATGAGGCTGTAAAGGAAGGTGGTGGGATCTCATGTACAATGAGGCTGTAGAGGTAGGGGGTGGGATCTCATGTCCAATGAGGCTGTAGAGGTAGACGTTGGGATCTCACATACAATGAGGCTATAGCGGTAGGAGGTGGGATCTCATGTCCAATGAGGCTGTAGAGGTAGGGGGTGGGATCTCATATACAATGAGGCTGTAGAGGTAGGGGATGGGATCTCATGTACAATGAGGCTGTAGAGGTAGGAGGTGGGATTTCACGTAAAATTAGGCTGTAGAGGTAGGGATTGGGATCTCACGTACAATGAGGCTATAGAGGTGAGAGGGTTGGATCTCACGTACAATTAGGCTGTGGAGCTAGGAGGTGGGATCTCATGTACAATGAGGCTGTATAGGTAGGGGGTGGGATCTAATGTATAATGAGGCTGTAGAGGTAGAAGGTGAGATCTCACATACAATGAGGCTGTAGACGTAGGAGGTGGGATCTCACATACAATGAGACTGTAGAGGTAGGTGGTGGAAACTCATGTACAATGAGGCTGTAGAGGAAGGGGGTGGGATCTCACGTACAATTAGGCTGTAGAGGTGGGAGGTGGGATCTCACGTACAATGAAGCTGTAGAGGTAGGAGGTGGGATCTCATATATGATGAGGCTGTAGAGGTAGGTGGTGGGATCTCATGTACAATGAGGCTGTAGAGGTAGGGGACTGGGATCTCACATACAATGAGGCTGTAGAGGTAGGAGCTGGGATCTCATGTACAATGAGGCTGTAGTGGTAGGGGATGGCATCTCTCATACAATGAGGCTGTAGAGATAGGAGGTGGGATCTCATGTACAATTAGGCTCTAGAGGTAGGGGGTGGGATCTCATGTACAATGAGGCTGTAGTTGGAGGGGATGGTATCTCATGTACAATGAGGCTGTAGAGCTAGGAGGTGGGATCTCACGTACAATGAGGCTGTAGTGGTAGGGGATGAATTCTCACTTACAATGAGGCTGTAAAGGAAGGTGGTGGGATCTCATGTACAATGAGGCTGTAGAGGTAGGGGGTGGGATCTCACGTTCAATTTGGTGTAGAGGTAGGAGTTGGAATCTCACATACAATGAGGCTATAGAGGTAGGAGGTGTGATCTCATGTACAATGAGGCTGTAGAGGTAGGGGACTGGGATCTCACATACAATGAGGCTGTAAAGGTAGGATGTGGGATCTCTTGTACAATGAGGCTGTAGATGTAGGGGATGGTATCTCACATACAATAAGGCTGTAGAGGTAGGAGGTGGGATCTCATGTACAATGAGGCTGTAAAGGTAGGGGGTGGGATCTCGCTTACAATGAGGCTGTAGAGGTAGGATGTGGGATCTCATGTACAATGAGGCTATAGATGTGGGGGGTGAGTTCTCACGTACAATGATGCTGTAGAGGTTAGAGGGTTGGATCTTATGTACAATGAGGCTGTAGAGGTAGGGGGTGGGATCTAATGTACAATGAGGCTGTAGAGGTAGGGGGTGGGATCTCATGCACAATAAGGCTGTAGAGGTAGGTAGTGGGATCTCATGTGCAATAAGGCTGTAGAGGTAGGGATAGGGATCTCACGAAAAATGAGGCTGTAGAGGTAGTGGGTGGGATCTCACGTACAATTAGTCTGTAGAGGTAGGGGCTGTGATCTCACGTACAATTAGGCTGTAGAGATAGGGGGCTGGGATCTCAGGTACAATTAGGCTGTAGAGATTGGGGGCTGGGATCTCACATACAATTAGGCTGAATAGATATGGGGCTGGGATCTCATGTACAATGCGTCTGTAGAGGTGAGAGGGTGGGATCTCATGTACAAGGAGGCTTTAGAGGCAAGAGAGTGGAATCTCATGTACAATGAGGCTGTAGAGGTAGGGGACAGGGATCTCATGTACAATGAGGCTGTAGAGATAGGGGGCTGGGATCTCATGTACAATGAGGCTGTAGAGGTAGGGGGTGGGATCTCTCGTACGATGAGGCTGTAGAGGTAGGGGGTGGGATTCCTTGTACAATGAGACTGTAGAGGTAGGGGGTGAGATCTTACATACAATGATGCTGTAGAGGTTAGAGGGTTGGATCTCACATACAGTTAGGCTGTAGAGGTAGGGGGTGGGATCTCACGTATAATGAGGCTATAGAGGTAGGGTGTTGAATCTCCCATACAATTAGGCTGTAAATAAGGGGTTGGGATCTCACTTACAATGAGGATGTAGAGGTAAAAGGGTGGTTTTTCACGTACAATGAGGCTGTAGAGGTGAGAGGGTGGGATCAAAGTTTAGGGGGGGGACAGGGGGTGCAATATTGCTTATAGTCAAATAAACGATTTGGGTGCCAGGGCATTTTTTTCTTCTTTAGAAATGGCTTTATATTGGCTTCCCCCAAGAGAAAGGCACATTCCCTGTAGAGAATTTCTTTAAAATGATGCAATTTTTCCCAAATGTCAAGCTTATTTTGGGAAATTTTGTCCCCTTTTCAGTTTTGTTGACAATTTTTTTGACCAAATGGAAGGCCTGGCCCTTTTCCCAAATCAAGAAAAAAGGCACTGAGAGCGATATATATTTTAGATATAATATTGATTGTTGTCCATTATATTAGCTGTGGTTGTGGTTTATACAATGTATATTGAGACATTATGTTGTTTTGATGTCTAATAACCTATCAGGTGTGATTATATTTGAGAAATGCTATTGATTGTTTTTCAATAACCCTCTGGGGTTTGTTTAATATTTGAGAAATTTCTCAAATAACGTACCTGAGTGTGTTTAGATATTGTAGAAATAATGTGACTCAAGAACCTTAACCCTAACCTTTCTCAAATAAGAGTTATTGCCCTTTGTTGTTTGTGTGTGATGTTTTCAGGGCTATATCTCAGATACACTACAAGATTTCAACATGAAACTTCTTTGATGCATATGTATGAATGAGGAGAATTGCAGTGGATACAAACAATTACCCAACACTTTATTACTATTTTTATGCCCCCGGATTGAAAGATCGAGGGTATATTGTTTTTGGCCTGTCTGTCTGTCTGTCATTCATTGTATGTGTCCCAAAACTTTAACCTTGGTTAAAGTTTTGAGATAACTTTTGAAATATTGAACATAGCAACTTGATATTTGGCATGCATGTGTATCTCATGGAGCGGCACATTTTGAGTGGTGAAAGGTCAAGGTCATCCTTCAAGGTCAAAGGTCAAAAAAATAATTCAAAGCTGCGCAATAGGGGGCATTGTGTTTCTGACAAACACATCCCTTGTTAGGATTATACCATGTTTCAAGAGCTTTGCACCCATCCGTAAACAAAATGTATTTATTCCGGGGATATCAATCCAACGAATTAGCTTGTTTATGTAAATAATCAAAATCTAAGCAAAAATTGTAATGCTCTGTTAGCTCAATAACATTTTGTAATGCAGAGTAAAAATCATCTAGACAAAAACTACAATCATTAAACAAACGTCACAGAACCTACACTGTACTAAATTAGTATTTTCTTGTCTCAATGGAGCAACCTAGGGCCTTTAGGCCTTCTTGTTTCTTTTTAGGCTAAGGAACAGTTGCCCCATGTACAGTTTTAATATAGGCGGTCTTAACTGTTGTCAAACAAATTACAATTAATTTATTGCACAGAGTTAGATTTTTTTTAAAGATTGTTGGCTTGCAATTGCATGAAACAGAAACACAACTTATGTTTTAGTTAATACTTATATTTCTTCTTTCTTCTTGTAGATTGCCATAACCTGTCTGTCCAATGTGCTAGCAGCTGACTTTAAATCTTCAGAAATAGAAGTAGGCGTTGTGACAAAGGAAAATCCCCATTTCAAGTAAGTGTATACTTTCAGGAAAGAACTTAAACATTTTCTATTTAACTGCCATAGTACTGTTTACAATAAACAATGCCAAAATATTTCTTATAATGCATGACTCACCAAATAATGGCCTTAACAGGGATGTATTTATATAAACTCCACCTATTGTGTGCCCCTAATTATAACAAGGAGGTATAAATATAAAATAATTATTATGGGGATACCAGTGGCGGGTGGGTGTATGTTCAGAATCCAAGAGAACGATTTATCATACAGCTACATTGATCTGCCCGATATAACACTGCATGATATTTATTAAATCAGGTCAACAGGAAGTTCTTACATCAGTTTATGTTTGGAAGTAGTTCATATCAATCTGAATCTACTACATAAAGTTGTTATTTTTGTTAAAATAGATCAGATTCAACAGGACAAACAATTAGATACCAAGATGATGTTTACTTTATACACAAAAAGCAACCTAAACAGAAAAAAACATATTTTACAAATATTTAGTGCAAGTACTCATGATGTCATTATTAACACATCAAGCGTCAAAAATCATATTCATTCCCGCAAAAAGATTCTGCATCGTAGACATCATTTTTACCAATTAGCTCAAATATCCTTCGATGGATTTTTTTCAAATTTCAACACAATCTTAATATTGATAAACCCTGATCCCCTTTCGTTTTTGACGGAATTCTGAATTGTCGTTCCAGAGTTATGGGACTTTGTTCGTCAAAATTTCGTGATTTCATTGAATGTCCTACTGTAGCTATATAAAAATGTTAAAGTTGTTATAACTTTGGTATGCTTGGACCTAGAGTCTTGAAACTTGACATGAAGGTTGGCCAGAACTAGTAAGTAACCACTGGACATTTCAAGGTCATTCATTTGAAGGTCAAGGTCACTGTGACCTTGAATGTAAAAATGTTAAAGTTGTTATAACTTTGGTATGCTTGGACCTAGAGTCTTGAAACTTGACATGAAGGTTGGCCAGAACTAGTAAGTAACCCCTGGACATTTCAAGGTCATTCATTTGAAGGTCAAGGTCACTGTGACCTTGAATGTAAAAATGTTAAAGTTCTTATTTCATGTTATAACTTTGGTATGCTTGTACCTAGAGTTCTCAAACTTGAAATAAAGATTGGCCAGTACTAGAAGATGACCACTGGTAATTTCAATGTCATTCATTTGAAGGTCAAGGTCACTGTGACCTTAAATGTTAAAATGTTAAAATTGTTATAACTTTGGTATGCTTGGACATAGAGTCTTCAAACTTGACATGAAGGTTTGCAAGCACACTTAGATGACCACTGGTCATTTCAAGGTCATTCATTCTAAGGTCAAGGTCACTGTGACCTTAAATGTTATTGTTGTTCATGTATCCTACCGTAGCTCAAATATCCCCCGATGGATTTTTTATACGCCCGTCTATGACGGGACGTATTATGGTATACCCCGCGTCCGTCTGTCCGTCCGCTGTCCGTCCGTCCGTCTGTTAATGTCGTACGCTACGTCAAATATCCTTTGACAGATTTTCTTCAAATTTTAACACAATCTTAATATTGATAAACCCTGATCCCCTTTCGTTTTTGACGGAATTCTGAATTGTCGTTCCAGAGTTATGGGACTTTGTTCGTCAAAATTTCGTGATTTCATTGAATGTCCTACTGTAGCTCAAATATCCTTCGATGGATTTTTTTCAAATTTCAACACAATCTTAATATTGATAAACCCTGATCCCCTTTCGTTTTTGACGGAATTCTGAATTGTCGTTCCAGAGTTATGGGACTTTGTTCGTCAAAATTTCGTGATTTCCATGCTCATGTACTTATAAAATAAACCATGTATTCAAATACAAATAAACTGAAGAAAAAAAATGATTCAAAGGGTTATTTATTACCTTACTACTTCATTGGCGAACGACGGGCGTATCATGCGCTCATGGCGCAGCTTTTATTTTAACCAGCCAGTCTCCAATAAGCACTTCTAAATTATGGCCTGTGAATTTGTATGCCCCCAGATCGAAAGAGCAGGTATATTGTTTTTGGCTTGTCTGCCTGTCTGTCTGTCTTTCATTGTGTGTGTCCCAAAACTTTTACCATGGTTAAAGTTTTGCAATAACGTTTGCTATATTGAAAATTGCAACTTAATATTTGGCATGCATGTGTATCTGATGGAGCTGCACATTTTGAGTGGTGAAATGTCAAGGTCAAAGGTCTTAAAAAACAAATCCAAGG
Organism: Dreissena polymorpha; assembly: GCF_020536995.1. NCBI lineage: Eukaryota > Metazoa > Mollusca > Bivalvia > Myida > Dreissenidae > Dreissena > Dreissena polymorpha. The sequence goes on along the minus strand of NC_068357.1, from coordinate 73,394,596 downwards.
GAAGTAATAAGCTTTAAAAGGGAGATAATATCTAAACCTGCCAAATGATATATTGAAATTTTATTTCAAAGCGGCGCAATAGGGGGCATTGTGTTTCTGACAAACACATCTCTTGTTATATTTGAAAAATAGGCAAATGTATATTGTCCGCTCTCAAACTTTGATAGTTTTCATTGGATTATCGTGAACACTTGTGGTAATGTTTGTGGGCATGTTATCTCGACCAAGCAAGATAACCAGCCATATTTCATGAAGCACTTCTGAAAAGTGGCCCTTGCATTATCCATGATTTGCCAAATTAATGAAGTCTGCTCTTAAATTAGCGGTTACCGTTCAATAACTTCAGTTTGCATAAACTTATCTTGATGAAACACAATTCATACAAACATAATAGAAATTAACGATTGTTTCAGTTTCATAGTGGATATTGTGTATGTTTAGCAATGTGCGGTCATGGCTTCTTTCCCTATGGTTTGAGTGTCTTTAGATATCATCTAATGATACAAAGTACTGGTTCTACCCAGGAAATGGACTCTATAGAGTGTTTCCAAAAGCCTTAGGCTTTCAATGCAATCAACCTTAAATAAATAAAATTAAACTAAATTCACCCCTTGATTGAAGATTTTGTAGATGGCATGCTCTATTAAGTCATCTGTGTATGTTGCAGGATCCTCACAGAAGAAGAGATAGATGTACATCTGCAGGCCCTGGCAGAGAAGGACTGATCTCTTCAGAGGCTGTCTTCATACACTGTGCACATTAACTGTCTGTTGGTCCTCAGTATTCAATGGTGTCCCGTACAGGAAAACAATAGACTTGTTAGCATTTGATGTTGAAGATTAATTCAGGAAAGCTCTGTGGAATATTTGCCTTGCTGTGGGAAAATGGGCGTAATGCATGTTTGCATAGGTTAATCAAGGATGGCACTTTTTGCCTGAATGTTTGTTTGAAGAGATTCTTTTAAAGTATAAATTCTTTTTAAGTGCCGTCGGTCATTGCCTAGGCTAATTTTGGACAACACTTTACGCACATGCATCAAATCCTTTTTACCAGAGTGGGTCTCATATATTCATGATATGAGCGTTGTTTTGAGGAAAATGGGCTTAATGCATGTGCGTAAAGTTTCATCCCAGATTAGCCTGTGCAGTCCGCACAGGCTAATCAGGGATGACACTTTCCGCTTTTAAGGTATTTTATTTTCAAGGAAGTCCCTGCTTAACGGAAATCAAGTTTAGGCGGAAAGTGTCGTCCCTGATAAGCAATAGGCTGACACTTTACGCACATGCATTAAGCCCAGTTTTCTCTGAACAAGGCATATATTTAAATAATACTACTGGGTCTTACTTGTTCATAAGTTGTTTCTTCTTGATTATCCTATAGGCTTAGTTATAATTGAACACAGATTGTAATTCAAAATTAGATTTATTATTTCTCTGAATGCAAACGAACACTACATACTCCTAATTTATTTACTGAACACATGAGAAATTGGAGGCTTACAGATAGTGAGTCAGCTGAAGTTAGAAATTCTGTAGCTCTTGAAGGGACTTGTCATATCTCATGTGAACACACCTACTGAAAGTGCTTTATGTTCAAACTATCAATATTAACATTATTCTATGTAAATGATGTTGATATCATGTCAATAAATTGTTGGAGAAAAATATGTAGCCTTTACCACTAAATTACCCACAATTGTGTCTAGGCTTGGGGCTGTATTCATGAACTCATTCTGAGGCTTGAGAATAAATATTGACCCAAGAAAATTAACCTGCTATTTTACCAGTATTCTGTGTATAAGTATTTCCAATGTCAACTATAAATTGTTCTGTATTTAGAAAGCTATTGCTGGAGTAAGGGAATACAAATGAACTAAGTATTTCAATAGCCTTTCACTTACTTTGGAATAGGCAAGATTGTTGAAAACCTGTTAATCTAAGGGTACAAAAGAAAGTTGACACATTTAAAATCCTTTCAAAATCACATAACATATCAATGGTAATTGTTTGAATGCAACTCTGATAGGTGAATACAAGACAAGCGTTGTTTGTTCCAGGGTTTTAAATGGGTTTAAACAAAAATTGTGGAGTTCCTGAATACAACCATTAACAAATCTTAAGATCAAACCCATTTTCAGTATAGTGTTAAATGTGAAAATGTGTTGGTGAAGGCCTATTCTGTCTAATTGGTAGGTCGCACAGGTGTTATCATACAAAGGCATATGGTACACTTACTGCCAACAGTAACAATCGTTATACTGAATATGTGAACATTATATAGAGAATACATGGTTGGTGCCGAGATGGAGAAAGTTTATCTGGTGAGGCTTTGAAAAAGAAAATAGGGCGAGGTAAAGCTTTTTCGGGCTGAACCAAATAAACTTTCTCCATCTCGGCACCAACCATGTATTTGATTTATCCTGCTTCATTTTGACTTATGCTGTTAACACATTTGATCAAGGCCAAATGATGAATTGAACACATTTTATTAAAGACAAATGATTAATTGCCATAACAAATAATTATTCTGGTCGCGCCTCCTATATGTACACAACATTCCTGATGATCAAATAAGTACAGACTGTGTCACAAAAAATAGTTCCACATTAAACTGTTCCTTTTAATACTTTCCAACTGAAATTGTGAGAAGAAATAAAAAAAAGAATTCGGAATGTGCTATTTTTCTTGTTAGAAATTGAAATATTTTACTGTTAAAAAAACATTAGGTCCAAATGGTTGTCACTAAAATCCAGAGAGTCTTGCTTAAACTAGTATGTTTTGTCAGAGAAATGACGTAACACGAGAAACTTCATAAACTGCATATAAAAGTGAATGAAAATACAGAAAGCTGGTTTGGTAATATATTTAAAATATGAAACAAAAGAGGATGTATGCAATATAAACGATAGCATTCATGAAACTTCTCGATAAATTTTATAGGTAAAATATTACGACATGTTAATCGGCCGGTAGGAATACGTAATGACGGTAGATCGCAGTCACATGATTTACTTCCCGAGATCAACAAGTGTATGCGGTCACTGCTTGATTTGATCATTGTTTGCAACAGAGGCAGGATACGTTGTTCTCTCCTAACTATTTGATTTATTTTATTATACCCATGTACTGATATCAACCTGATGCAAAGGTATCTCTGATACAAAACACCTTGAGACCTTATATAAAGAATGATATCAGTCCATGTGTGAAGGTACATCATATTAGTAGGAATTAACCATGAAGCCATCATATTTGTTATACAAACAATTTCCAACCAAGATATATTACATTTAAGACACAAATAGCAACAAAAACTGGAAAAAAACCATTTTACTGATAAAGTGCAACTGCTCATGATGCCATGAAAAACATGTGAGACAACATATTCACTCACACTTAAAACGCAGAGTCAACAGAAAACAAGTACTGCCTTACCTGTTTGTTTTTATATCAGGGCTCAGCAATTCTCACCGTTATTATGCCCCCCTTCGAAGAAGAGGGGGTATATTGTTTTGCACATGTCGGTCCGTCCGTCCACCAGATGTTTTCCTGATGATAACTCAAGAACCCTTAGGCCTAGGATCATGAAACTTCATAGGAATATGGATCATGACTGGCAGATGACCCCTATTGACTTTCAGGTCACTAGGTCAAAGGTCACAGTGACTCGAAACTGTAAAATGGTTTCCGGATGATAACTCAAGAATGCTTACCCCTAGGATCATGAAACTTCAAAGGTACGTTGATCATGACTGGCAGATGGCCCCTATTGATTTTCAGGTCACTAGGTCAAAGGTCAAGGTCACAGTGATTCAAAATAGTAAAATGGTTTCTGGATGGTAACTCTAGAATGCTTATGCCTTGGATCATGAAACTTCATAGGTACATTGATCATGACTGGCAGATGACCCCTATTGATTTTCAGGTCACTAGGTTAAAGGTCAAGGTCACAGTAACAAAAAACGTATTCACACAATGGCTGCCACTACAACTAACAGCCCATATGGGGGGCATGCATGCTTTACAAACAGCCCTTGTTTTATTCTTAGCCTCGCCTGATACATTTCCAAATGATAGGGCAGTAAAATGTTATTATATATGTATTTGTTAAGCCCCAGTAAAATCCTTTTCAACAAGAAATTGTTATAATTAAGTGGATATCTTCACAGTAAAACAAAACAAAAATGCAATGAAATCTGTAAAGTAATGATGTGCTCACTTTTAACATCACCTGAGCACAATGTGCTCATGATGAGCTAGTGTGGTAACTATGAATGGCATCAATAGAAAAAGACTATATATTTTTCCCAAATGGGCCCTAACAATTTCCACTTTAAGGGAAACAAAAGCAAAAAACAGCAACTCTAATTTCCCAATGGAATAAAAAGTTAAGTGGATGTTTCACAATCCATAGGGATCCGGCTGCATTACCAAATAATGAAATAAAACACTGACATCCGGAAAGCAGGTTTAGAGGCTAAATCTTTGAAGAACCTTGTTATCACTTTAGAGGTCACATTTTTGACTCAATCCTGATGAATATTGAATGTTCATCTAGACATTATCTTGGCTTAGTGTCAATCTAGGTCATGTGCCTCAAAAAACAAGTTTACCAGATTAAATCTTAGAAAAACCTTGAAACCACTCTAGAGGCCATATTTATGACTTAATTTAGATGAAACTTGGTTTGAATTTTTATTTGTAAATAGCTAAGCTTAGCTTTATTCTCGGTCAAGTGCATCTAAAGTTGCCAGGACAAAACTTAAAAAAAAAATTGTTATACTCTAGAAGCCACATTTATGACTTAATCTTGACAACATTCGGTCAGAATGTTTATCTTTGAAATATCTCGGCTGATTTAGAATTTGGGTTATGTACATCCAACACCAAGTTGCCTGGTCTAATCTTGAACACATAGTTACCACTACATGTATAGAGATTAAATTCATTAATCAATCTGGATGAAACTTGGTAAGAATGTTTATGTTGAAAATACGTTTGCCAAGCTGGGATCTTGGTCCTGTGTGTTTAATAAGTAGTTGTCGAGTTTGAACAATTGGTTTACTTCAAATTTGGAGACCCTTACAGGTTCATCATGGCGCTGTAGTTGTATATCAGTTTTTATTGATTAGTTTGGTGTTAACCCTTTACCACTTAGAAACATATTTTGAAGCATTTGTAGTCCCATAGAAAGCTACATTTAATTAAATTCCTTTCTTACTAGATTCAATTTTAAAGGCTCATTTCCAACCTTTAGATACTGATGAGCAGCAAACAGCATAAAACCAGTCTCAGTTTGTACCTAGTGTCAGTAGTGTATAGTTATTCTGGTTCAATCAGTAGAATAAATAACTTTATTTTATTTTTTTCTGTGGTTTATAGAGAAATATCAGTGAAATAAAACTGGTATTTCACTGTTTTAAACAGTGAAAAATATCGATATTTTTCATTGTTTTACTGCAAAATGACGTAATTTTTTGACGAAATGACGTCATAAATCCAGCAAAATTATCCATTTAAACTCTTTTGCAATGTAAATAAGCGGTGAAAAAAGCATAAAATAAAAAGAAAATTTGTTGGATTCGATGGAATATTGATTTTTATTCACTCGTGATCATAAAAAATACTTACTTTCACTCATGACTGCGCCACTCGTGAAAATATTATTTTATATGATCACTCGTGAAATAAAATCGATATTTCATTTAATCCAACAAATATCCTCTATTTAACATCAGCTGTGAAGAATAATAAATACTTTGTTGGTCTTATCATATGCCCTTTTAAAATGCATTGAATGCACTTTACAATACAAAATAACGCACTTATTTTTTTCTGTGAGCACAATTTAACACCCAATTCTGAAAATTATATTCATATGTTCATAATAACTTTGGACTTTCATTGCTGGGAAATGTCTACAGATTACAAATGGCTTGATTATGTCCCGTTATGTCCCTGTTTATGATCTCCAGCATTTCCTTCTTCCATACCTCTGTTTACTTTGAAATAAATGTCTAAAGTCTCAGAATGTTTGCATGCAAACCTGGCCTGCCTATACATAAACCATGGCATGCCTGGTAAGAAGATGACTCCATGACTTGATTGTATGATGAACAAGCAAATTAAATCCTGATGGTTGGCAAAACAAGGGATCAGGAATAAAATTGTATGATTGTAAGAATAAAATTGTATGATAGTAATAATTAATTGAGTCGCGTTCTGAGAAAACTGGGCTTAATGCATGTGCAGAAAGTGTCGGCCCAGATTAGCCTGTGCAGTGCGCACAGGCTAATCAGGGACGACACTTTCCGCTTTTATGGTATTTTAGTTTCAAGCAAGTCCCTCCTTACTGAAAATCAAGTTTAGGCAAAAAGTGTCGTCCCTGATTAGCCTGTGCAGAGTACTGCACAGGCTAATCTGGGATGACACTTTATGCACATGCATTAAGCCCAGTTTTCTCAGAACAAGGCTCAATTAATGTTTCCAGTTATATCCTATATTGCAGTTATTGACACTTGTGCATCACATGTATTTCAATTTGGGAATTTTAACTTTGCTGTGATGAAAAACTCCCCAGACATCTAAAGGATTCCTGCGAATGGCTCTTAAGCTTTATTTGCGAGACATAAAGCATGTGTGCACGCGCAACCAGAAAAGACGTGTATATGAAAACCTGTAAATGAATTGTTCACTCATAGAAACCATGCCAATTAGAAATTTAAGACAAATGATTTTGATGGATTTGGAGTCTACTGTAGATCTTAACTAAAAATTCTTGGTACATGTATTCATTAGTAATTGTGCTGTTCAACATACATGTACACTAAACTTAGGAAAGTATTAAGGACATATATATGTATGAAAAACAGCTTTGCTCTGATAATTACCACACATAAAATGATGAGTCAAATAATCCAAGGAATTGTAGTCAAGTTTAATGAACATAAATGCGTCTATAAGCTGTTCAACTGTTTGCCCCCTTTCATTCTCAACTTGGAATGAAACTGTAAATGTATTTTTATTTCATTGTTTTATAATGCTTATCAAATTCACCAAATGACTATAATTATAAGCAAACTTTTAAGAAATGAGTGGCTACACAAGTGTTCGAACATTTTAATAATTTTTCAATAAATGGTATCACTCGTCCTGTAATAACTTAATCTCTTCATTTATGCAGAATGATTATAAAAGCTTTTGAAAGAGTGTGACAAGTTGTGCACCTTTAATAAATATATTAACATGTCTCCAATGCTTATATCCACCATTAAAATAGCATGCTTTGACCTGTCATTTGATGGCATACTTGAAACTAAACAAAATAATGAGGACAAGTTCAGTTCACCTATTGTAGCACAATACTAGTGTATCTTAATTTAAGTTTTTCCATGATGGAAATTCGATGCTCGTGTAATAATTGTGATACACATATATTCCATTTGGAATTAGTTCCCATATTTAAATGACCATTTAACCCATTCCCACTCAGAGGCAAAGTGAAAATGGCTATGTGCAAACAGCATTAAACCAGAACAGCCTTCGAGTAACTCAGTCTGTTCAGGTTGTATGCTGTTTGCTGATTGTCAGTATCTAAGGGTTGGTAAATAAAGCCCTTAAAACTTTTATTAAGAAAGGTCTTTAATCAAATTTTTTTTCGAAGGGACTACAAATGTGTTAAAAACGTTTCACAGTTAGAAAAGGTAATGTTTCTGTGTCGAAGTTCCAAACATTCCAAGAAGCAAGGATCTTATTAACCATAATAGGGCTTTATTATAATTACGGCGATTGTTTTGCTTTAATGAGGATAATTTGGTACATTCTTGCTTACAAGGACATTTTATTTAGCAGTATTGTTGTTTACTGTGAAACATATCAAAAGCTTTATAGAAGAAACAGGGTCCCGATTTTTTTTTTCATTCGGAGAAAATATGCAAAAAAAACTCCCGATATCATGAGTCATGTTCTGGGAAAACTGGGCATAATGCATGTGCGTAAAGTGTCGTCCCAGATTAACCTGTGCAGTCCGCATAGGCTAATCAGGGACGACACTTTCCGCCTTAGTTGGATTTTTGCTTATAAGAGACTTCATTGAAACGAAAAATGTCATAAAAACGTTAAGTGTCGTCCCTGATTAGTCTGTCCGGACTGCACACGCTAATCTGGGACGACACTTTAGGCACATGCATTATGCCCAGTTTTCTCAGAACGCGACTCTAAAAGTCAGGGCATTAATATGATTTGGAATTTAACTTAAGTATTTCAATGATATTAATATTTACATATTCTATATCAGTTATTGATTATAATATATAAATAAGATTTCTACTTGTCTGTCGAGGGTTTTATCGAAAGAATGTACGAATACAGTAATTTGACAATTATATGGCTGATGTTTGTTGAGGGTGTAATGCTCCATATGATTATGAAACTTTTGAAATTCTCTAGCAAGCAAAAATATAACTGCACAATTAAATAATAAACAAAAAAGTCTATATTCAGCCCAAGTTTTATTTCCCTTAATCATCTTGCATGAGCTAGTCAGGTATTTGCAGTAATATCTGCACAACCATTTTCCATGACAAAAAAACAAAAGTATTATCTGCTGCTATAGCAACAGGAAAATACATAATCGAAATGGATGAATTAACAGGATGACAGATTTATTTCCACTTTCCAGAGTGGAAACTATGACCGACCGTTCTAGAAGGGGCAATGGTTTAAGCTACGAAAGTTTGCCCATCTGAGGCTTTTGTGGGGTCTTCTATCTTTGAAAGGGACTTCACAAGTCATATCTGATGATGTTGATAATACCATGTAATGGAAGGCAATAAATATAGGTGACTATGATAACAGGAATTGTACACATTAAAGTAAGACAACTCTTGCAGTAAAGCTCTCAGATGGCAGTCAGTTGTCTCCCTTCCAAAATGGCCAGCCATTATACAGAGATGTATCAACAAATGTGAAGACCATACTTTACAAACATAGCACATTTCTGAAAGACTTCGTAACTTGTTTTGTGAAGGAGCGCGGTTCTCTTTATAAGGGAGGAATATCTTTATGACGAAAAAATGTGTAAAAAAAACTTCCTAACTACATTGAATGACATCTGTAACAACATGAAGGAATATCAAGGGTCACAGAGTGTGATTTGTTATAGATGATATTTAACTTTATGCAAAAAAGGAAAATAATAATAATTGAAGAATTATCACAGTCTTATAAATAAATAAATAAATAGATAATAACAAATGTGAAACTCCCATGATTTCTAAGTAAACTCTAACTGTGTATTGGATGAGGAATGTTATTTGGCACACACCAACTGGTACTAACAGCGATGAAAAATGCCACAAGCTACCCCCGAATGACTGGCGTTTAGAGGTGATAATGTAAAAACTAGACTGGCTGCTAAGGATCTCGGATACCGGTTAATAATTTTTTACTCATAGATGGGACTAGTGCAAAACTTTTTTACTGATTATTTTGACATTTTTGAAAATATTTTGTTTGCATTATAACCAATACAATTATTTTTGCATGTACCCAACAGCTATGACTATTCTAGTCAGAATTAAAAAGTACCATAATTGTTCATTATTATAATACTGAAATAAACAGTAATTTAAAGAATTCCTAAAAAAATTGATAATCAAGATATAAAGCTCCTAACACACTGAGTATGAAATTCTGAAGTAACTTGTAGCAGAAAGAAACTAGGTATATGATGCCCTTCCGTGATCACATTTGTTATACAAGCAGGGTACAATAATAGCCTGCCCTGAAAGTGGGGGACCTTGGTGACTCAATAATGACCTTGCCACACTGATGTCAGCTGCTACACAGTTCTCTGTATTTCTTCCACAGTCCTGCCAGCAGTCACACAAAAAACTGTCGAAAATTGTGTATGCGTAAAGCAACTGATTTGCTTTCTATACAACAAACATTTATAGGAGCTACCAGAGGTCCGAGACCAACAACAAATTTAACAGTACAACAGCGTTATCATTTTGTTCATCATTACACTGTCCCGTCAGAAACCCCAAGCTAAGGTTCTTCAGGATGAAACCTATATTCTGTAATATTAACACATCACTCACATAGACAAGTGTTACTTAAACAATACACTGTTTGGAGTGGCTTAGAAAAACAACAACAACAACAAAATGCATGGATGATCCTCAGATCTATAAATAGAAGCGCATTCCGTCATGGAGATAAAAATGCAAATACCATGTACACAAGTCCACTACAACCAGCCACCCTAGCACACACAAACATGAGAATAAGTGACATCTCGCTTACCCATTATCAAACAAGGAATCTGACCCCGAATAAAATTGCATTCTCAGGAAAAAAGCTAAAGATTATTTTCCAATATCTTGAGGGTTTTTCTTGTGTGTTTTTTTTCAACAGTAGAAAGCGTTTCAGCTTGATTATCAACAAAGCTCAACCTTTAAGTTGCCATTTGATGACCCGAGTTCCATCAAATGGCCAGAGTTTCAACACAGCGTGGGAGGCTCTTTGAAGAATGGGTAAGCAAGACCGACAGATCTGAGGGATTTGTACATAAATGATCATCATTACAGCTCTAGGGAATCCAGACAAATTTAACTATGCCAAACCATGCCAGGAACCAATATTGACCTGTAAATAAATGACAAACAACAGAACAAAATGTTATACGATTAGGGAAAGTTATCTGTTGATCAAAACAGTCAAAATTACAAGCGTGCTTATAAATTCAGGTTTGGTTTACATTGAAGTTTTGCAAATAATGCCTAAATATTTTTTTACAGTTTGGCACAGGTAAATCTATCTTCACAAATGATATTTTGCACTTCATTAAACTCATGAAGCCTTGGTGAAAAACTAAACCATAAGTCTATCGAACATTATCATGTTCACATTACCTCTTTGCTAAAATTGACTGGAACTTAACAGGTGAACATATTGTGAAACCTACAAAAAACATGGACAACGTTCTGAGGTAAAACAATAACATCAGGGCAAATGACATGTTCCCAGATAAAAAAAGCCCCTTCAATGGTAAGATGTCAGATGCCTATTTTTAAAAATGACTGTAGAATGTACTAAACATCATTCACAGTTAGTTTATCAAGCACTCAAATGAAATTTTAGTAATACTATTTAACGTTTGTGCTGATCAATTAAGCAATATGTTTTGAAATGAAACATGGAATTTTTAATTCTTTAGCAGACTAGTTTTAATGGAAATAATGAAAGAAACGATGTATGTAGTCTATTTTACAGTTGAGAACAAAACAAAAAGCTCAACAAAATGTCAGTCAAGTAAATGACTACCAACAAAGTATTTTAACATTTCAACATACTTCACAAATAACTGTACAGTTATCTTAAACTAATATTAAACAATTAAATTTTTATATATTAGCTAAACTCTGGATGAAACATAAAAAAACACTCTGGCCTTGTATAAATCACAATTCTTCATAACAAAACAACAACTATAGTCCCTGTAGAAGTAATGACATCATTCATGTACCCATTTATACAAATTTATCACATATTCTCAATGCCACAAATCTATCAGAATGGGGTGGGATACCTTCTTGTAACAAAAACTTTAGTTTCTATTTAAGGCTTATGATTATAAATTGCATAGAATTGCTAGTTTAAAGATGCTCTGTTTTTAAAAGACATTTTTAAAACTATAAAATCAAAATGAGCTGTCAAGTCGGTGGTTGATAAAATACTTCCATGAAAAGTAACTGAGTGATTAAAATAGTACTTATAATAATTATTGTTAATGGCACAAGTTGGAAATTAAAACGAAACAATTTTTTGCAGCAACTTTTTAAGTAACCATTACATTCAAAGAATGATTAGTATGATGTTTATGACTTTTATTTACAAACATGATAATCTGAATGACGGTTTAAAAGTCTCTTAATACAAGAAAAATTAAAACTGTGCGTTAAAACAGACATTAAACCACAGTAAAAACTGCCACATCAATTTATGTACACGATAAATACAGTTATGATAAATGAAAGCTATGTTGATTATATTTGTTACATATCACAGTACACTCTGTTGATTGGAAAGCTGGTAGCCATACACAGCACTCAATGTGGCATTTTCTAATGTCGGCCGAGAATTGGCCAAAATGGAAGGTACCCCACCCCGAAAACAAAAAACATCGCAACAAGACCGGACCTTAAAATGGGGAACTAAAACACTTGCTCCCTGATTCTACCAGGACCCCCTCTCACCTTAAGGCCCTTTCAAACCCAGTTCATGTGTGAAAGACCTAGTAGCTGGTTAGAAAGGACTGATGTTTGACTGCCAGTAGCTCTTTCACTGCACAACACCACAAGTTACATGACGGGTTGCAAACCTCATCCCAAAACAACAAACCAAAACTTCCAAAAGAAGTTTAATCCTCAGTTCTGCACACGCTAATGCAAGTATTATTAACTTAAAGTAATTTGCTCAGGACTATTTAAACATTTTGATCAAGCCAGGTAAATTTGAACATATTGTTGTTAAAAAAAATAATAATACAAAACCTTTTCAGTGTTTGCAATATCATTTCAACAATAACGCATCATAAATTCATTCAAAGACATACTAAACTCACCAAAACGATTTTAGAGATGTTTTCTTACAGATTTTAGTACCCATGCTGTCTTGTGGTTTTATGCCGTGTCAGGCTACCTCCTTCTTACTGGCTTATAACTGAATAATGAACAACAATTACAATGAAAACAGAATGATCCACTTCAATACACGAGGGCTGATAAATGATTTCTTTTTTTTAAAGATATAATACCTTCCGAGGCCGCTATGTACTGGTGATGGTAAAAAAACAAAACAAACACGAGCTTAAAGTTAAGTTTTTTCTTAAATTAATTACTATCAGACCAGAATCTATTTCCAAGGAATCATGTTTTTTAATGGCTTCCACAGAATAGTTTCAGCATTCTTTGTTATCAAATATCAAAGATGAAACCGCTGTGTTACCCTTTCCCACTCAGAAGCAAAGTGAAAATGGCTATGAACAAACAGCATAAAACCAGAACAGCCTGTGAGTAACCCGCAGTCCAGATTTTATGCTGTTTGCTGCTCATCAGTATCTAAGGGTTGGAAATGAAGCCTTAAAACTTGAATTAAGTGGTAAAGGTCTTGAATTAAATTTGACTTTCTATGGGACTACAAATGCGTCAAAACACATCACTAAGTGGTAAGGGGATAACACATTTTGGGACGTCACGATGCCTGCTTGAAATTCTTTACCACCACCTGCACACAGTTTGTGCCCGTAACATGATCTAGTACAACAAAGTGGAAAACAAAAGAAGGCTACAACTTCCCAGAAATTTAATAATCTATCACGATTTTTTCAAAGGGAAGGTCACACTAGTGACGCACAAGTCTAAATACAATGAAAGCATGCTTTTTGTTTGTAAAACACGCAAAATAAAAAAGGGAAAACATAAAATAACTAAACTGAATATGTATATAGAAGAATCTTTCCCGAATATCAACTCGGGGTAAAATTTAATCTGTGAGTAAGAAAATGCAGACAACGAAAACTAAAATACACATGCTACCCGTGTCAAGATTATAGTGACAAACCACACGAGGCCATCCTCAGAATATTAACTCCGGATTAACTATCTTGACTTCAAGACACCTAATTTTTTTGTATTTTAGTATACATTTCTTCTACGTTGTTACGTAATTGATAGTGATGTTATTCATCATATCAATAATTGGCAAAGATTTTCATGACTCATTATCACCATGAAAGAAACAGAAATTTTCATGTCAATTTTTATTAACAAAAATTATTGTATGTTATGTAAACAAATTCAGTTAACAAGACTATATAAATAATTAATCAAATTTAAACAGCACACTAAAACAGTGTTACTTCTGATATAAATAATAGCATTATACATGCGTACACTTTATAAAATTCATTATCTCCGAATTAAATCTATATGAAAAATCCAATATATCAAATAATAACTATTACAAATGAAACCAAACTGCTAGTGTGGGCAGCAATATATAATAATAATTGATACTACACGCACACACAAAATACTTGTGAATATACACACAATAACATATCTTAGTAACAAAGTCTTTAAATAAGAATCAACAATATGACTAAACAATACATGTTAACAAAGATATATTAATTTCCCAATCAGATATATATATCAAATATATATATAATACAATATCTATATTAAGAATGATGCTTGCTACCAAGAACAAAAACACCTCTAACTACATATTAATAATTAGAATAATAAAGCAGACAATGCATCAGTGTCCCCTAAAGAAACAAAACAATTTTTTAAATAAACTTTTTTAAAGTGGAGAAAGAAAACAACAAAAACTGTATCCACAACAATAATAAATAAAACATTCACTTTAAACCCGGGTGCTTACTTATGCAGGTAAAATGCTACATTCTTCACTAATAAAACAGCTAAAATAACATCTCATCTAGCAACAATGAATGGACAAAGTCTGTATGCCACGACTATTTACACCGATAGTTAAGACCATGCCTATTTAAATATTCTCTAAAACTTAAAACAGGAACATTCCATGTGTGAATGGACCTTCCTGGAACAATGAAGGATGCTCTGTGATGGATGACGTACTTTGTATCCGAGTTTCTAGGGGAGATCGGCTGTTTACGTGGCTATATATACACATTATACATAGATTAGATGCTGTTCCATATAAAAACTGATTATTTTCGATACAGTCTCTAAGCATGCAGGTGACAAGTCGAATAGAAGATGGTTATAAAAGCAGCAAAGAAGTAACTTACTGATGTGAACAGTTTTTGACATGTCCCAAGTCAATGGCTTTTACTTTTGTTTTTACTTCGCCCAACGAAAACAGATGATTTCTTCATGCAGTGACAGATGAAATCTTCATGCGGTGAATGTAACACAGTTATAGAGAGTAGACGTAAAACAAGATGAATGAAATATTTGCATTAAAATGTCTGTTAAGATAGTTAGTGTAAAAAAGTTATTATAGCCTAACACAAAGCCAGTGTTAGCGACCAGAAAGCTGTGCCTGACGAGCCCGTTTTAATTCTTCTTGTTGAATACGCTGTTGTATAAGATACTGAGCGCGAGTTATGTTGGTGGGGTTTCCTGTAATTGTAACAATTCGGTTACGCGTGCCAGGCATGTACACGCCCTTCTTCGAGATCTGTATGTTGGTTTGGGTGAACTGCTGTAATTCTACAATCCCCTTTCCACCAGGACCAAGTATCGCTCCAACTATACTTTCTGGAACCTCTAAATCTTGTTTCGCCGTCGCCGACTTATCTTCCGTCGGACTGTACATGCCAGTGCCCAGACCAAATGAGTTTTGGTTGATATTAATGGTAGGTGACCGTTCAGCCCCTACCTGGGCTGCAGCAAACCCCTGGGCCCCGTGATACCCCTGTGGGCCTGTGTAGCTCTCGTTCAACATGGGGCTGCCGCCATACCTTTCCTGCTGGACACTGGGCGAGGAACTGCCGAATAGACTAGAGTTGGCAGCAGTGGAGCCCGAACTTCCGAGCCCTGATGACCCGGAGCCCACGGGACCGAACACGTTACCCGAGGAGCTTGGAGGGGTCATCATGTAGCCTTGCTGGGGGTTCTGCGTGGGCGTCCCCTGCTGGGAGGTCATCATGCCCTGGTGGCTCATCTGAGCCTGCGCCTGCTGTACGCTGGGCTGCTGTCCCAGGATGCCGTAGCTAGCCAGCGTGACCATGGCGCTACTAATCTCCTCCGCAGCGTGTTCAGAGTAACCACTGCCCCTCAGGGCCATTCTAAGGTTCTCCACCGACATTTGACCGCCGCCAAATAAATTGCCTAAATTCAAATTAGCTAAACTAACTCCAACGTTTGCTCCCCCACCAAACGTGTTTGGATTTATTCCAAAACCGAAGGCAGCACCAGTAATACTGTTACTGTTCACTCCAGAGAGCTCCTGCGTTTGAGTTTGCATGAAGTTCGAGTTTGCAAACGGGGACCCCGTGGGGTTAGCACTGGCCACGGGCCCTGTGTAGTCTGCATAGCTGATATTGGGACAACTGCCGCTCTGTGGGTCCTCCACAATTTTCTGTAGGATCAGATCAACCGCCTTCTTGTTGTTTTCTAGGTCACCTGTAAATAAACAGCAGATATTGGATCATGATTGGTAGGTCGAGGCATACTCATTAACAGCTTTTTTCTGTTACAAAAAAACATGCCCGATTTTATTATATTTCTACAAAACTTCTCAGGTATTTCTTAGAAACGAATTATTGACACATAATAAGCCATAATAATAAGACGCAGGAGACATGATTTATAAGCCATGCTAATTGAGCAAGGTTTAGCTGGCTATTTTTTTGAAAACTGGCAAAGGGGAAATAAATTTTTAAATGTTGAAAATCGCAAACTTTAAAACAGTAGGGAAGTTTAACTAACTGGTATTGCACCATTTCTGGTATTTTTAATGTGTTTTCTTAGCCAGGGAGTTTTGTAAACGAATTATGGAAAATAGATCTTAAAAACAAATCTGGAAAAAAAAATTAGTATGAATTATAACAGATAATTTTTTTGTCCCAGGGTAACCACTTCATTTAACATAAAAAATTATTCAGCCCACGATGTTACTTAATAATATGTATCTAGAACACTTCCCACAGATTGAAAAGTACATTTTTCTACAATCACAAGATCAATGACAATATCTCACATGATGGAAAACAGGACATATGAGAGGAAAGGTACAATACATTAACATAACATGCTGTTAAATGGTGTTGTCGCTGAGGTGTTCATTTGTCACATACAAGTATATGTGTATAAATCTAAGCACAAGACAAAGTGATTAAACATCCTAAGTGTCAGGAAGTTGGACATTCAGACATTTATAAATATCTCCCAATGCAAAGTTAGCAATGCAATAAACAATAAAAGTTTCTTTTTCAAGTAAACTACGTCAAGTTTCAAAACAATCCTGGAACTCAACAATCAATGCAGCTTAACATCATGTAATGGAGTTACTCGCAGTTTGTTCAGGTTTTATGCTGTTTGCTGATCATCAGTATCTAAGGTTTGAAGATGAAGCCTTAAAAACTTGGGTGAATAAGGGCCAGATCTTTTAGTGACATAATCACTGACAAACTTATCCCACTCTGTCTATCCCTTTCTGACACCCTCCAGTCACAGTATAATGAGCATGGTAATATAAATGACATGATGTGGCCATTGTGATGGTGAGATTATTGGTTTGATGCCTTCCTGGGTATAATAACATTGATCCCCTGCAAAGGACTCTAAGTACTGGTTCTCTTCTGTTTTGTGACTCTTAACCCCTTCCCACTTAGAAGCGACGTGAAAAGGGCTATGTGCAAACAGCATAAAACCAGAACAGCCTGCGAGTAACTCACAGTCTGTTCATGTTTCAGCCGTTTGCTGCTCATCAGTAACTTAATGTTGGAAATAAAACGTTTGAAACTTGAATTTAGTAAAAAAGGTATTAAATTAAATGTAACTTTCTACGGCACCACACATGCATCAAAATACATATCTAAAAGGTAAAGGATTAAATGAGATTGAATGATTGTGTGGCCATTGTGATGGTGAGATTATTGGTTTGATACCTTCCTGGGTATAACATTGATCCTCTGAAAAGGACACTGGTTCTCTATAGTTTGGTTACTAAAATTGCCTCACCAAACACGACTTTACCTTTCTCATAATGACAGATATAAAATAAACAAATGCCCACCTGCCACTGTGATGCATCTCTCTGGTAAGTTTGTCTCCTTGGACTTCTGTGAAATCTGAACGTAGGCGCCGCTTTCTTCTTTGATCTGTTTGATGTAGTTTCCTCCCTTACCAATGATCATGCCTGCAGTGCTGTTAGGGACCAGGATCTTCACCTGCAAACAACCACAAGATCCTTTATGTTTGAAAGTGGACCAGTTACAGGGTAGTTAATTAGAAACTAAAAGGTCATTGCTAGTAGTATATATTTCAACGAGTTTTATTAACAACAGTACCGATTTTACAATATTCTACGAGACTGATGCCATTTAATTTTTTTTATGTTGTTGTTTTTGTTTTGTTTTCTTGGGGGTAGTGAAGTAAATCAAACAATTGTTCATATGCACAAGGAAAGTTTTATAAAATTGTTGAGGGATCAACAGAAAGACAGCTTAATATTCTATATTGTCACTTGACTTTAAATTGAAGTTTAATCCACCTTCTCTTAATTAATCACATTTTTAGAACATCACCTTTTCATGCCATTTTATGCAGCATAAAAGAATAATGCACAGAATGTAAATAAGCAAGATTGTTCAATCATTGCCATATCTAAACAGAAAGTAACAAAAACAATCAAACAAGCTTATTTCTTATTAGTCACATGTTTACATCTAAGAACTGTTGAACAGAGCTGGAATGCAATCTTGCCATTAACTGCGTAATATGCTAGACAGCACAAGAAGATTTGGAATTCCTTGTCTTCTTAATGGACCAATCCCAAGACTTAGCAGTATGGGTGTACTCACAATTATGCTTGAGTTGTCTCTCCTTGAAATATCTTGATTCATTTTATAATTATGTTAATTGCATATTGTGCAAGAATATTTATTAACATTACCTTACTTGTAGAAAATTGTATGGTGTTTGTTTCATTCCATAATGTTGATGATGGTGATGATACAATGGTGATGAAAATGACAAAATCAATTGTGACAATGATGATGATTATGCTAATGATGACTATGATGATGTTGACATCAGTGATGACAATGACACTTAAAATGATTATGTAGGTGGTGGAATTAATTGTAATAGCCTCCCCTTCCAATTAATTAGGGAAGAATCTTAATGTCACCACACGATGAATAATGGCTAACGTTATATGTGTAAGTGAAGGTTTTATAATGCGATCAAGGAGTGTTCGTGCAGAAGTAAGCAAGCCAGGTATTATGTTTGTCTACTTCGTTAGTCTTGGCCTTGAATGACCTTGAAGAAAGGTCATGTGACAAAACAACTTCAAAATAAACCTTACACAGGGTTTAACCCTTTCCCCCATAAGAAGCAAATTGAATAAGGCTTTTGCAACCAGCATAAAACCAAAACAGCCTGCGAGTAACTCACAGTCTGTTCAGGTTCAGCTGCTTGCTTCTTATCAATAACTAAGGATTGGAAATGAAGCCTTGAATCTAGTAAGAAAAAGGTCTTTAATTAAATTGAACTTTCTTATGGACTACAAATGCGTACAAATACGCATCTAAGTGGTAAATGGTTAAAACATATGCACAGAAAAAAACACCTATTTGTGCCTTCCGCATTATATGGGCCTGCTATGGGCCTATCACAATCAGTATACAATACACAGGTGCAGCATCTGTTAATCATAATCTATTGACCAAAATAATCCAGACTGGCTGGTTTACTGGTAAGGCTCCCTGGTAATTAATGTGCATGTGTTAACAGTCTGTGGACTTGCACCACATTGTGCATGGGATAAGAATCAGTTAACTTGTACCAATCACAGTCCATCAAGTTTGAAACAACAATCACAGAACAAAATAAACTGCTGCGCCATGAGCGCATGATACGCCCGTCGTTCGCCAATGAAGTAGTAAGGTAATAAATAACCCTTTGAATCATTTTTTTACTTCAGTTTATTTAATGAAATCACGAAATTTTGACGAACAAAGTCGCATAACTCTGGAACGACAATTCAGAATTCCGTCAAAAATGAAAGGGGATCAGGGTTTATGAATATTAAGATTGTGTTAAAATTTGAAAAAAATCCATCGAAGGATATTTGAGCTACGGTAGGACATTCAATGAAATCACGAAATTTTGACGAACAAAGTCCCATAACTCTGGAACGACAATTCAGAATTCCGTCAAAAACGAAAGGGGATCAGGGTTTATCAATATTAAGATTGTGTTGAAATTTGAAAAAAATCCATCGAAGGATATTTGAGCTACAGTAGGACATTCAATGAAATCACGAAATTTTGACGAACAAAGTCCCATAACTCTGGAACGACAATTCAGAATTCCGTCAAAAACGAAAGGGGATCAGGGTTTATCAATATTAAGATTGTGTTAAAATTTGAAGAAAATCTGTCAAAGGATATTTGACGTAGCGTACGACATTAACAGACGGACGGACGGACGGACGGACGGACAGACGGACGGACAGACGGACGGACAGACGGACGGACAGACGGACGGACAGACGGACGCGGGGTATACCATAATACGTCCCGTCATAGACGGGCGTATAATGACACTTAAAAAACTGGAACATTCTTATTCAATTAACCATTTCCCTCTCAGAGGCAATGTAAAAATGGCAAACATCATAAAACCTGAACAGACTGGGAGTTACTCGCAGGCTGTTTGCTGCTTGTCAGTATCTAAGGGTTCGAAATGAAGCCTTTAAACTTGAATTTAGTAAGAAATGTAATTTAATTTAACTTTCTAAGGGACTTATGCGTCAAAATACGTTTCTAAGTGGAAAAGGGTTAAACTACAAGTGGTCATAAATGAAAACGCTAAGAAGAAAATCACATTGGGTCCATAAAAAGTCTAGATGAGGCGGTGAATTTTACAAGTTAAATTAATTATTTTTTAGTCTGAAGTCAAAGTCCCTCATCAAATGTAAACTCTTAAGTATTAATAGAGCTAATTTAAAAATGAAAAAGTACAAAGTTACATGTATTGTCCAGAACATATATGTTATGTTGTCTGGTTACATTTTCTAGTCTACATGAATCACCTACTAAATTTCTGCAAACATTTCTCAGGTTTGGACATTTAATTGCATAAAATGAGTAGCATAATAAATAAACAAGACAAGAGCACCGCATAACACTGGTGCCAACGCTTGGCTGCAGTTTTGAATGAAAGCTTGTCAGAATGTTTTTTGTTTTTTTTTAGAGGTCACAGTGACCTTGAACTTTGACCTAGTTACCAAAAATCGGGGGTGGCATGTAGAAATCATCAAGGTGCATCTACATTTGAAGTTTCAAAGTTATAAGATGGAAGCACTTTGATTTTAGAGCGAAATGTCAAGGTTTTAGCACGATACGGACGTCGGACAACACGACGAGCTGGCTATGACAATACCTCCGGGTTTCTCCGAAAACAGCCGAGCTAATAATATGTACAACTTGGATTTAGATTACAAAATGTTTCATTCAGCAATTTGAATCTTTCTTTTTTATGCAATCATATATATTGGTCAATAAACTATAATTATTTCATGTATTGTGGAAAACAAACAATTAAATGCTGTTGTTGTTTTTTTTATTATTATTGTTATTCTCAGGGTGCAAGCACAAAACAATTGATCGAAATGATAGATACATGCCAAGATGAAAACTGATCAGATGAAATGAAATATGAATGCTGATGGCAATCCTGCAAATATACCAAAGTCTTTTTACAGTCTGCTTATATACATCTTAATATGGACGACTTTCAATTCCGAAGTCTACTGTCTATTTGTATATTAAACAACTACACATTAGTAAAACTTTCTTACCAACAATTTCGGTGAAACTACCCAATCACTTGTTTACATTTTTGTTATTTAAGTCCACGGTCTAGCATTATCCATAAAAAAATAACACTGATAATTAACATTCAAATAGACAATAAAATTTATCCAAGTATAAAGCTACTTAATGCAGTCAAACGAAATATTGTGCGAGAAACTCAAAATAGCACAAAAACAGGATGTTCCTCTCTGAGCATTGGCGTTGCAGAAGCTTAGCAGGTGATGATGATAATGGATGAAAAGATGACTTACATTGATGACCGTTACCTGTCTGTGCCGTTCGAAATTGTTTTTCGAGACCTCTGGTTTGGGGTTTGGGTCGGGTTTTTCCCGTATTTTTTCCATAATGAAATTGTGCACTTTTCTGACGGCTTCTGCAGCCCCCATTATGAGGCAGACCCTCTCTGTCGTGCCTGGAATATAAAATATGATTTGATCAATCAGGCACTTTATGAATTAAAAGAGATTGTATTACTGAAGACCAATTCATATCATGGTTTTAACAGTGTCAATCACTAAATTTTAAATTTGAATTTTTATGGGAGGATTAATCTTTTTTTAATACATTTTTCTTTGGCCAATACTCCTTTAAATCAAAGAAACATTAAATCTTCTACTTTTCGTATCAGAACAGATAAAATTAATTACAAATTCAGGAAGAATGATGTTTAAAGTTAATGGAAATGAACTGTCATTTTTCATTTTAGGTGTTTTTCCCCATCTTAAATAACATGCAAAGTAAACTGCATAACTGACAAACAACTTTGTTTTACTAGATGAATATAGGGCTATTGATCAAAAGTATTTGAAACCTACATCGCCAGTGCAAGACTTTACTGTAAAAAAATTACACTACAATTATGTGTCCAGATTAATGCAAGACAATTTCAGCAAGTAAATACTTCAACAAATAATGGCCTATTACCCACTTCAGATGTCCACTCAAGAAAACTCACCAAAAAAAAATTATTAACAAAAATGAAGTGATAGTAAAAAGATTAGCATATAATTTTCAGTAAACAAAATCAGTCATACATCAAAAGTAAAAGATATGCATTTCAAATTTCATTAACCACAACACCTTGGCACAAGATATGCTAAGGCTTGGGACTATTGCCTGGTCAGATAGCAGCTAAGTGAATACTGATTGGATCCTTGAATAATGCAATCATGTCTACTCATGAATATTGCAGAGGAGCCTTGATTTAATGGATGATCTTTCAGAAACCAGTCAGCCCAATAGAAATGAGATCTTATGGGCACCTTATATTATTTACTAGCCATCATCTGACTTGTGTCAGCAAAACTTGAGAAGTTTCATTTTCTGCTTCATCCATTTCGTAGGTTTGTTTGATTTCTTGGTATTTTTTGCTGCTTTCATTTGCATTTCATTGTCTCACTGTGTTTAGTCGTTTTTTTAGTTATGATGGGATGAAAACTGTAGCAGCTTATATATGAGCTGTGCTCTGTGAAGGGGCATTTAATGCATGTGCATCAAGTTTTGTCCCAGATTAGCCTAAACTTGCTAAGAAGACACTTTCTTTTAACTAAAAATAGCATAAAAGCGGAAAGTGTCTTCCCTGATTAGCCTGTGCGGACTGCTAATCTGGGACGACACTTTACACACATGCGTTAAACCCCCCCCCCCCCCCTTTTCACAGAGGACAGCCCATATATATTCACCATACGGGCCAATATCCATATACAAAGTTTCATTAACCTAGCTTAAGAACTTTTTAAGTTATCGCAGGATCAAAATTCGGACTGACAGACGTGGGGGGGGGGGTAGAGGTGGGGATAATTTAGGACCAGTGCCCACAACAGTTATGTAGCTGGGTTGTCACTACAAAATTGAGACGTTAATAAACTATTCTGTCTGTCACAAAAAGTTTAATCAAACCGCTTGTTGTAATGAACAATCAGATAACTGCAATATATAAACACATGTAGCAATTTAAGGATTCTCTTGCATCACAACTAAACTAAACCAGTTTTGATTGCAAAACACTTTTTATACTGGACACTTATTTTGGATACCACTCATCTAAATACCGATCTTAACAAATGCATGGCAAACCCCTAACTAATTGGCTTAGAGCCAGACTGCGCAATAGAGATTTATTTCAAAATAAAATTGATTATACACTTTTAAGACCAAGAGGGTTCAATACATTTTTTATGATACACAGTGCACACCTTTCAATATTTCAACAGCAATTTGTGAAAGACAAGGCCAAGTCAATACATCATAATAACACCTCAAGCATCATATTAATTATCATATAAATTAAAGATCAGGCCATGAAGGTGTCACAACTATCGCCAATATGGCCTCCCACTTAATCATAAATTACATGTTCATGCTATGACAGCCCATCATCACCTGTCCCAGGCTGCTATTTTATCTCGCTGATCCAAGGTCAACCTGTCATTTGCAGCTCATGTGGATAGCTGTCGGGTGTAGTGCATAATTATGTTCTTGCATGTGTCCTTTCTACATATTCTATCATGGTTAAGCCTTTACCACTTAAAAACCTATTTTGATGAATTTGAACTCTCTTAGAAAGTTAAACTTAATTATGAGACCTTTCTTACAAGATTCAAGTTTTCATGGTTTCATTTCCAACCCTTAGATACTGATGAGCAGCAAACAGCATAAAACCTGAACAGACAGCGAGTTACTCGCAGGCTGTTGCTAACTCGCAGGCTGTTCTGGTTTTATGCTGGTTGCAAAAGCCATTTTCACTTTGCTTCTGATGGGGAAAGTGTCAAAATATTTTTTCTGTTTTTCGTATATGTGTCATTTGTACATATTCAAGCAGGTTTCATTTCCTTTTTTCTTCTATTCTTACATAAATATCTGTGAAAATATTCTAGTAACCTAGTGAATAGATTGCTTATAAAAATAAATGTTATTCCCCCAAAACATCATTACAATTACATCCAAGTAATTGGACACTTATGATTCCCAAAGTTCAGGTGTGCAATTTTTTTTCGAAACAATGACAAATAAATTGTGGGCATAGAGGGCTATTTCAGAAGTAACCCACTGTGTGTGTGTAATATTCTCAATACCACAAGTTGCATTCCTTACATGGCATCCGACATTCTCAATCTAGATGTGTGTCTACAGCCAACATCCAACTATTGGAATAGTGACCAACAGGCCAGGCAGTGTGGGAGGCAAGAATTGTCAATTGCATAGGATTCAATCAATACTGTACACACCATTTTCAGGCGGCTATAATGCTGTCAATGCCAAAATTATTATGCAATCACAGACAGGCTTTCTGTGACAATTTATCAGATTTAACTTCGATCAAGGACAGACAAACTTTCCATGTCATAATGGGGGACTGACTTTACTAATACTATGTAATGTTTCCATTGGAGTCTTTGTTTGTTGGAAGCATTACTTGTGCTCTCACATCCAGGTAAATACCATTAACGCAATCAATTATGCAGGTAAATATTTAATGCATATTCAGTAATATATCCTAATATATAACTATGAAGTATATATAATTCATATGCAGGTGCATATACACCATTAGTGCATTAGACATTACATAGCTGAGTCTTGTTCTGGTAAAACAGGGTTTAAAGCATATGTCTGAATTATGATACCAGATTAGCCTGTGCAGTCCACACAGGCTAATCAGGGAAAACATTTTCCGCTTTTATGGTATTTTTTTTTACAGAAAGTTTCTTCTTAGAAAAAAAAATAGGTTTAGGCAAAAAATATTATCCCTGATTAGCCTGCGCAAACTAGGCAGCTTAATTGCATGGGTGCTGATTCAGACTCATCCTCAACAAGAGATGTGTTTGTCAGAAACACAATGCCCCCTAAAGCGCCACTTCTTTTTTTTACCTTTGACCTTGAAGGATGACCTTGACCTTGAACTTTCACCACTCAAAATGTGCAGCTGCATGAGATACACATGCATGCCAAATATCATGTTGCTATCTTCAATATTTCAAAAGTTATTGCAAAACTTTAATGTAAGGTTAAAGTTTTTTTTTGTGTTTTTTTTACCTTTGACCTTAAAGGATGACCTTGACCATTTACCACTCAAAATGTGCAGCTCCATGAGATACACATGCATGCCAAATATCAAGTTGCTATCTTCAACATTTCAAAAGTTATTGCAAAACTTTAATGTAAGGTAAAAGTTTTGATGACAGCATGTCAGAATGACGGACAGACAAGCCAAAAAAACAATATACCCCCGATCTTTCGATCCGGGGGCATAAAAACATGTAAATGCATATAACCCTGTCTCAATAGATACCAAACCCAACCAGGAATCGCAAAAAATCTTAGTCCTGCTAAGCAGACAGTTTTTATTACACCTTGGGCTGTTTAATTGACCTCAAATCCATCACCAAATCCATATTCAGTAGCAAATGAAGATTGCAACCCTACCATGAATGTCAAGGAAAATAGCTTACACACATCTTGATGATTTATTTATATCGGAAGTTACAGCCCAAATTATGTGCATGATGGACAGTTTAACCTGTGAACCATTGCTCACAGCTAATGAAAACTTCAAACATATGGATTTTCGCAGATGGTGAGATTACAAAGTATTAAATTTGTAAATGACCCTACAACAGACAAAGTTAACATTAAACTGTTTATTTTAAATTCTTTGGAATTATAAATCTTTATTATACATGCCCAGTTACATATGTTTATCCCATATTTTTGTCCAAAATAATGGTTATTTTTGTATTTCTATATTAAACTGACACATATAAATTTAAGGACAAATGTTAATATTTCGGCGTAGCTGGTTAACGTCACTTTTGACCTTAGGTGACCTTTAGGTAACATTCATAAAAATGCCCGCGGCTACCCACGAATGAATACACTTCATTTAGTCCATTGGCTGATTTGAGAATACCATCAGAACATTGGAAACATGGCCGCGTCTTTCTAACACTGTTTTACTGCGTGTTCATCATAAAACAATTTTATCTCGTATGAAAAGGCATGATAGATAGAACAGTTTTACACTCAACTCTTCACATCAATACAATTTGTGCGTAGATTCTACACCTTCGTCAATTCGCGGTTAGTGTGTGTGAATGTCAGAGTTTATATACAGGTCATCGCTGCGTTATATAATAAAGACGCTATAGCGTGAACTAGGTGAACTGGAATTTTCTTTAGACCAGAAAGATGTTAAATGAAGATATCCAGCGATATAATTAAAGTATGTCAATAAAAGATTCTTAATGTGTTTTCAACAATACCATAATAAATATTATTTTCAATTAATTTAAAAAGAATTATTCCACCATATTGACTAATGTATTAAGCATGAGCGCAATGATTCTCGATACTGTTAATACTCGAATCAAATAGCAATGCCCGACAAACCACTAAAACAGGTTTGTTCGAAGAACGCGCGTATAAATATTTAAAATATGTACGGATACTTTGCGTGTGTCCGGTTGACTAATGTTTTAATTTCACTTCCATTATTCTTTTGGTTTTCTGTTTTGTATCTATAGGTTTATGACCAGCAATATGTAATAATGTAAAATAAGCCGCAAAAACTCCGCGTAACATCCCGTACTGCGTGTGATGCAGCTAATAACTGCATAGAAAAAGACATTCGCTATCCTTGATCTCATTCATTGAACTCTTTACCTTTCATAAACTCCAACCACAATCAACGCCGTATATCATTTTTAAAGATATTTCTTGTTTAATCTGAACCCATTCACAGTGGGTGGACGTTTTTAAAGCCTTAAGTTGTCATTAGTAGCCACTGGCTTACATGGTGCTGTTGTTTTCACAAGATGTGGGAGTAAATTAGTCATGCACTTGGCAAACGCGCAAAATAAATCTTGACCAGAAGTTTAGTTAACAGCAAGACAACACTTTCCCCACAAGTGAGTTCAAGGTTAAAAGAGATTTTATAAAAACAGAAAATACAATAGAGATATGCTCTTGAAAAACCGGGCTTAATGCATGCACGTAAAAGACTGTTCCAGATAAGCCTAAGCAGTTCTTACATATTGAAATGTACAACAAAGAGTTCTTTAGAAACATAAATCATTAAAATTCATGTCTGGTAGCATGTGTTAACCCGAACATAATTTTCCTTTTTTTTTTTATTTTAGTATAAAAATACTAAAACTGTCAAATGGATTTGAGGACAAAATGTCGCAGGACAACATGTCACAACTAGAGCTTTGTCACAGACGTGACGAATACCCCCACATGCCGCATTGACACAGAATATTTTGCATGTTGTCTTCACAAAAAACAGCCGACAACATGCTCAATGTATAAAACGCACTAAGTGACCCAATGACCTAGTTTTTGACCCAGCATGGCCCATGTTCGAACTTGACCTACACATCATCTAGAAACAACTTCTGAACAAGTATGGTGAAGATCGGGTGAAAACTACTTGAATTAGAGAGCTGACATCATGCTGAATGTTAAATAACGCACAAAGTGACCCCGTGACCTAGTTTTTGGCTCAGCATGGCCCATATTCAAACTTGGCGTAGAGATCATAAAACTTCTGACCAAGATTGGTAAAGATATTGGATGAAAACTACTTGAATTAGAGAGCAGACAACATGCTGAATGTTTAAAACCCACTAAATGACCCAATGACCTAGTTTTTAATCCGGCATAACCCATATTCAAACTTGATCTAGACATCATCTAGATACAACTTCTGACCAAGTTTGGTAAAGATCGGATGAAAACTACTTGAATTAGAGAGCGGACACCATGCTCAATGTTTAAAACGCACTAAGTGACCCCGTGACCTAGTTTTTGACCTGCCATGACCCATTTTCAAACTTGGACTTGACATCATCTAGATACAACTTCTGACCAAGTTTGGTGAAGCTCGGATGAAAACTACTTTAATTAGAGAGCGGACACCATGCTCAATGTTTAAAACGCACTAAGTGACCCCGTGACCTAGTTTTTGACCCAGCATGACCCATATTCGAACTTGACCTTGACATTATCTAGATACAACATCTGATCAAGTTTGGTGAAGATCGCATGAAAACAACTTGAATTAGAGAGCGGACACTTAATACGGACCAACAGACAGACCGACAGACCGAACGACAGACAAGCTCACTCCTATATACCCCCCTAATCTTCGTTTGTGGGGGTATAACTACAATCAGATTTGCACTCAACCCTTTACCACTAAGATATTTCACTCATTTCACGTATTTTCAAGCATTTGTAGTCCCTTAGAAAGTTTTATTTAATTTAAGACCTTTCTTACTAGATTCATGTTTGTAAGGCTTCATCTCCAAACCTTAGATACTGATGAGCAGCAAACAGAATTAAACCTGAACAGACTGAGAGTTACTTGCAGGCTGTTCTGGTTTTGAGCTGTTTGCAAATAGCCATTTTCACTTTGCTTCTCAGTGGAAAAGGGTTAAAACATCCCCTATGGTCAGTACCTGGGTAGAAGTCGTTGGCCTTGGACATTTTCACCCTGGCCCCAGCCTCCTTCTGTACAGCGGCGATGGTCTCCCCTCCCTTGCCAATAATGGCTCCTGCCGCAATGCTGGGCACCAGAATCTTGAGATGCACATTGTCCCCACCTGCAATATAGACAATGGGTAAGCATATTATTCAGGCAATAATGACGTGTGAAAACATTGACATGATATTTACTTTTACGCTGGAATATTCATCAGATCATTAAAATATTCAACACTGGTTTGTGTACCTTTGTTTGTTTGATTCCGTATTTTTTTTATGCAAAAATATTGTAATTGTTGTAAAACTGAAGAAAGTGGTTCAATTTTCAGGGCCGTTTGATATATTTAAACAATTTTGAAAATATGTCATCACGCTTATTTGAAAAAATATTTTGGTGGACAGAAAATATTTTAGGGATATTTCGTTCTTAACTGTTTAATGGATTATATTTTTTTAACATCAATCATCATGATTTTGTAGAATGCCCACTAGTAGGCAGAAATTTTCTATTTATAAATGACATACTGACAGTCTGGATAGTAGTTTTTCATAACCTTTCTTTGAAGTAAAAAACAGGTAATCAATTATGTTTTCTTACTCCAGCCATCACACATGTATAAATATATAAATATATAGTCCTGAAAAGTTACATCATACGATAACAAGAGCACCTCATAAAGGGTGCCAACGCTCGGCTCCAGGTGCAGTTTTGCATAAATGAAAGCTTGTCAGAATTTGTTTTTATTTTAGAGGTCACAGTGACCTTGACCTTTGACCTAGTGACCCAAAAATGGGTGTGGCGTGTAGAACTCATCAAGGTGCATCTACATTTATAGTTTCAAAGTTGTAGGTAAGGACCACTTTGATTTTAGAGCCAATGTAAAGGTTTTAGTACGACGCCGGCGAACGGCGGACGACACCACAAGCTGGCTATGACAATACCTTGGGTTTTCTCCAAAAACAGTCAAGCTAAAAACAAAGGGCATTAAATCTTTTTTAAAGAAAGTGTAGGGGTATTGTTCTTGTGCTTCTCCTCATTGATATCTATACACCTATGATGTTTCATGTTCTTATACAGTTTCTGAGATATAGCCCTAAAAAGTTTTGTGACAGACGGACGGACAGACAAAACCAATGCAATATACCTCCGCCTTTGGCGGGGGATAAAAATACCATCAATATGGAAATTCCAAATTAACAGCAATCTTACAAGATACCTTCAATGTGATAATTCCAAAATAATGAACAGCCATCAAACAAGATAACATCAATATGAGCATTCAAAAAGAACAGCCATCACACAAGATATGAACTCGGACAAATGTACGTGTAAAAACATCTGCACTTTCAACAAAAAACAAAAGACTTTACCTTAATGTTTTTATTATGATATCAAAACAGCACTTCAATTAAGGTAGTTCAGCAGATTTAAAAAAAAGATGAGTGAACATTGTGATTTATTAACTCAAACTGTGAGAATTAAATTATTCAAACATAACATGTTTAACAAGCGATGTGTTTGTGTACCACTATGTCCCCATATATATGACCTTTGACCTTGAAGGATGACCTTTACCTTTCACCACTCAAAATGTGCAGCTCCATGAGATACACATGCATGTCAAATATCAAGTTGCTAGCTTCAATATTGCTAAAGTGACATTAAATGAGTGATTTTGACCCATATATTTGACCTTTGACCATGAAGGATGACGTTGACCTTTCACCACTCAAAATGTGCAGCTCCATGAGATACACATGCATGCCAAATATCAAGTTGCTATCTTCAATATTGCAAAAGTTATGGCAAATGTTAAAGTTGGGGCAAACAAACCAACAAACAAACCAACAGACATGGCAAAAACAAAATGTCCCCCACTATAGTTGTGGGGGACATAAAAATGCACAGCCTGCATTGTTATGTATTGTAAGAAATATCTTTTATGATACACTTTCAGCATATTCATGCAAACAAGACATAGACCGGATATACAATCATTGTGTTCTTTTAAGTCATATGCCTTTCGATATTCTTCCTAAAACATTCGAAACAACCTCGGTAACTCTAAGCTGAATCAAGATGATAATTATTCAACAAGGGACCTATATATAGAGTTAGGTAAGAAAAACACATCCAGTCACCTCTAAATCTGCTGACATAAAGAGATCTTTGTAGTATACATGGTATAATAAATGCAAGATAACCAGCTGATAAAATAGATGACCTTGATTATGTCGTACAGGTAAAACTGAAGGAGGTTGATTTAAGTTTACTTGTGTCATTCATTCCCCTGACTATATCAAGGTAGCTTAAGAAAATGTAATACAGATGGCATTTTGTATGAGATGGTAACAATAGTGTGTTTGCTGTTCACTACATGAGCCCCTCTCTGGGAGAACATGCCTTAATACATGTGGGTAAAGTATTGTCCCAGATTTGCCTGTGCATTTGACACTTTCCGTATAAACTTGTATTTAGTTTAGGTGAGACTTCCTTTAAACATATTTTTTAATGCAGATAGGGCCATTTCTGATTTTCCTGTGTAGACTGAACAGGCTAATCTGGGACGATACTTTACAAGTCTACTAATCAGCAGCTCAAAAGCACATTGTGTACTTTACAACAAAACATCGAACAATATTTCATTAGCTTAACTTACAGTTAATAAAAAGGGCAATAACTTCTCACAGACATAGATTCTTCATCTAACACTTCAGCCAGTTTGCAATAGAAACAAATGTCCAATTTAAACCTCAAGAGATCAAAATACAGAACAAGACCAAAGACATCCATGTTTCAGTTAAGCAAGTGTAAAATGAATTGTCTGAAATTTAGTCTGAGCTAGCCTTTGTTTTCACCTCCATTATGTATAAATTAAACAAATTAAATCTTAAGTTTGAATGTTTACAGAATTGTACAGAACACTGACATGCACCACTAATGGGATTGGAGGCTTACAAGAG
This sequence comes from Dreissena polymorpha, assembly GCF_020536995.1. Classification (NCBI taxonomy): domain Eukaryota; kingdom Metazoa; phylum Mollusca; class Bivalvia; order Myida; family Dreissenidae; genus Dreissena; species Dreissena polymorpha. The sequence continues at coordinate 73,362,541 of NC_068357.1, read as the reverse complement.
CCCATGAAAATTCCCCCAAAAATCAAGTAAACTAACATTCTTGGTCATCAAGCAAAAGCTGTCTTCCCAAAGCAATTTTCAGTGTGAAGATGCAAGGAACACAGATTGCCTCCTCAATTGATGGATTGTAATACATTCACACAAAGATAATTCTCTTCTAAGTATTTTGATTTCAAGGAAGCAAGGTCACATGTTATATGCAAGAGTCACACAGTATGGTGTGACCGGGGCTAAGGAAGATTTTGCCTTTGTCAAAATAATGATTTGTCTTTGTGTATCAATATTGTTTGTTTAGACAGGTTGATGGAAATAAATATTGTTCATAAAATGCCAATTATTTGAACATGATAAAAAAAAAAATTTGAACAATCCTTCACATTACCAGATAAATCAAGTCAATTAAAACACTATGAATAAATTGGGGACCACCATTATATCATCTCAAGAGAGGCTTACATCACACTTGTTTACACATGCAGTACACCAGAGAAATCAATGCCAGGTAAAAATATAACACATGCTTTCTGTAAAACAGTAATATTAATAGGTGTATGACTTTTCCCCCTGGAATGCTGAGAGCAGGCAGGTTTTCCAACCCAATGAACAGATAAATCAATGGTTTTTGAGAGGAGAACCATTCCATGCATTCCCCACCTATGCCATTCATCTATTCCTTCTATAAGCAACTAGCAGATTGGCATATACTGATGAATCAATGAAAATGGGACAGAGAAAAATGCTGATTAAATATATTTTTTAATTTAACTGGCTGTGTTTTGTTTGGATTTGTTTCAGTATTCAACAGAATTTCAGTCACATAACTGCAGCAGTCAGTTAACCTACTCCATTTAAAGCTAGTTTACTAAGTGCAGAATTCTTACATCAGAGTTGAGATAGCCAGTTCTGAACATCCCTGAAAAAATGGCCCATGTTTCAAAGGGAAGGGTTACCACATCCCCAAGCTATAGGTGTTAAAGGATAGCAGAAACATCTATATGCATTTAAAATAGCCACTGGGATTCAAGCATTTAAAAAACACCAAAATATCATACCATATACAGCAACTAATTGTGTTATTTGTACATAAAATTCAGCCCAGCTTTGTAATGCAAGAATTTATATTAATATGTTTATATTAAAAATAATATCCTTTACAGGGTATTGAACTTTCAATCAATCTTATGACTGTGGTATCAAGCCTGAAAGAATTCTTTCAAGAACATATATTAACCTCAGCATTTGACCATGAGGCTAGCAATATTACTTTATTATATGGCCTTTGTGCATCTCTGGATGTCCTTTATTTATATGTGGACATTGGCAATGTTGGGATCTGTTCTGAAATCCTAAGCATTCATCATATTTTTGTTTTTAACTTTCAACACATGTTTTTTCACAGTGCCATGTTCTGTTAGAAATGCTTACTCCATATCGTAGAAAATTATAACATGTATTATTATAAACATAAAGCTTTTTCAGGGATGTCAAGTTTACTACTTTCTTAATTTTTATCTATTACTTTTACCTCCTCCCCAATCCAAGCCAATACAACTTGTGTTAAATTGCAGAATCAAATTCTCGCATACAAGTTATGAGATAATACATTTTGAATACAATAATTTTGATTGATTTTTCACTGCATTTATCTTTTATTTACAATGCTACATCAGGGAAACTCATTGCAGAGTAGTTATGATTAACTTCAACCAACATGTAACTAAAACACTAAATAATTACAAATACATGTAGCAAAACCTATTGTGTAAAACGTGGTATCTTGTGGCATAAATGTGGGTCATATTTTGCAGTCTTCCATGAAATGTTCCCTTGAATTTACACTGATCCCAAAATGGCACACATTTGCAGAAGATTCTCATGAAAGTAACCGAAAACTGCGCTAGGAGGTCTCAGCACAATGTTTGTATAATAGACAAGAAATGTAAAACTTGAATGCCCTCCTTGCATTCAACCCCACCCCAACAAAAAAAAAATTCATAAATTGGAAATGGTTTCTATCTGCCCCTATGAGACACCATAATGCAATTACAATCACTATATGGGTAATGATACTAGCTGGACAAGGTATGGTTTCACACTTCAGAGAAGATTACATGCTTGAACGTATTTTACTTCTGCCAATATCTACCAAATATTTATTAAATTCAGTGTCCCGTTTTCAGATGCTGTTATATCACATATGTCTACTAATTGATATTTACAGTACTAAAATGAGTGTGTAACCTATTTAATTTTCAGTTGAAGCCTTTGTGACCTTGAATTTTAACTATAGTTGACCTCATAAATGATTGGCATTTCCAATTCCTCCACAGCAACTGTAAAAAAAAATTTTGCTTGTTGAAGGTCAAAGCATTTTCTAGAAGAAACAAATGGTCTATGGACCAATAAACCTACGACACAGTGATGGAGAGGTGCAGAAGTGGGCAGAATAATTTCATGACCTTAATGTAAAATAGAGTGTTATAACAAATTATTACATACCTAGCATAACATTTGCAGGACTTGCACTCAGCATTGTTTTCATAGGCTGCAATGGGCTTCTGGAATCGGGTCTATGGCCTAAGTTTTGTTTGGGGAAAAAATAATAATGGTACAAGCAAATAATCAAAGCCAAGTCAAGAGTGCGAGAGTGCGAACTTTTGTGGTTGTAGCGCAAATAAACATTAAAAGAACCTTGATTTATAACTTTTTATTAAATAATGATTGTGTTTGTTAAACAATTACAACAAGATGCAAAACAAGATTTTCTATTCCATTAATCCAATTATATTTAAATGTTTCCAGGCCTTTTAATTTAAATAAAAAATGTAGCAAGGACATTTTGGGACGTAAACAAAATTACAATTTTTAATTGCAGACTACTTGTAAGAAATTATTGGCCATGCCCATTTGAGTTTTTACTATCACCATTCCTGTCTACATATTTCAAGAGAAAGCCTACAAAATGTTAATTGAAAATGTCTGACCCGCTTACCTTTTCATCTTAAGGTAGGTTATATTTCTAACACATGGGTAGAGGCATACTGGGTTTAAAATTACCGCATGGAAAATGTATTATGGTCTTTTAAACTTCAATAACCTTCACTTGTTAATGAGACAACTATTGTATGGCCGGGACAAGAATAACAGTATATAAACGTTGGTGTACGCTTCACTTCACAATTCTTAAAGCAAATGGCTAAGCATATGTATTAGATTGCTGTCATTTGAAAAGTAACCATTATTTAAACACAGGATTCAATTGGGAGGGTTGCGACAGACAACTGTGTGCTTAAATTGCCGCTAATCATGTCCCATACCAGCCAAGCGTCAATACAGAACAAATCATTTGGAACATCTCCGGTTACTGATACAATTGAAGTCTAGTAGTTTGATAGGCATCTGACAGGTTTATTCACCGTTCAATTATACTACAGCCTAATGCATAGGAAAAATAGCTTACTATTGAACATTATTTATTTATTTTGCTAATGCAGTTGAGGCCACATTGCATCATCAGCAAAATAAGATTTAAAAAATTTTAAACAGTAATTTGTTGCGTTCCCAGTTGAAAATCTTTCTTGGGGAAATACAAGACTTCTAGTGTACGATATTGCGGAGTCAGCTATATAAGTATGTCACAGTGTCGAGTAAATAACTTCAATTATATTTAATAGACAATAACAGACAATAGATTTTAAACTAAGTCCGACTGGTATTGTGAATGGATTGGCATAATATGAAAATTTCAACATACTTGATTTTAAATGGAGCAAAGAGGCTTAAAGTTAACCCATTTATGCCTAGTGGACTCTCCCATCCTTCTAAATTGGTTCAATTTATTTCCAAAATTAGGGATGTCTAGTACATTTATTTCTATATTTAGAATATTTCTTACAGAAATTCCTGTAGGCAAACAGCGCATACCCTGATGAGACCCCGCATCATGCGGTGTCTCATCTGGGCCTACGCTGTTTGCCAAGGCCTTTTTTCAAGACGCTATGCATAAATGGGTTAATCAATTACTGCTCGCCAACTATTCATACACTTTTGCCAACATACATGTACACAGAGTCATTTTTATATCACAATGTATATTGTGACTATGTGTATATCTGCATAATAAGCAGATCCATTATCATTGGCCTGATATAGGCTAATTAAGTAGCCTGGATTATTACATCGAAAAACTCTTCCACTCAAGACAATTTTGAAATTTTGTATACAAAAAATGGTGAAAATAACTGTGTTGTCACAAAGGCATATAAATTATTCACTCAGTCAGATATGCTGGGTCACGCACACAAGCAGACCAGTTGCACTCAATGGCACAGTTACAGTAGATAAGTAGGAAATTAGCTAAACTTCTTTTGCCACAGGTTACAATGGTTTCAATAAAAACAAACATGAAAATGACCAACCTAAACAGTGATATTTCTTACATAGCCAATGCGTCATTAGCAAACAAAGTATTTCCACAGAATGATGAAAGAGTCTTGCCCTAAATGGTGAACATTAACTTTTGGAAACAAACTATAATTTTGCTGATGATGCATAATAATGCATAAAATAATAAAATGAAGCTGAACGAGAATCCCATATGAAAAATTTATTGATATGTGGTGTAGAGACTATGTTAAAGTACTTCTCCATTCTTGTATATCGGAAAAAATTCGAAGGAATGATGTCTGGGCCAGTTAAGCTCAAAACTTTCTTCATTAGACGTTACCTAGACACAAATAAGTACAGATTTAATTCAAAGGCCAAGGTAGGGTTTGTATATTATTTGCTGGGTTCCTCCTGCATGAGCATGAACACTTATGTGCAAGGCTTGAAACCCCCATGACACTTCTGAGTCTTTCAATTGGAATAAGAACTCACATGTTGTATTAATTATGTCTTGATAAATGTGTGCAGTTAGTATCAATTATAATCAATATGATATGTAAAACATGCATTTGTGTACTTATGCTAACATTTCCTTGTCTCAACTAAATGCTGACTGACATAATCAATACAAATGTAATGACTACAGTAAACAGTATTTCAAAATAATATCCATTTAAATATAAATTATTTCTCCATTGGGAACACTTCATATGAAGTAGGCACAAAAACATGAACGCTGAGTGGATTTTCTTTAAAACCGAATAGTCAATAGAAACTGTATAATACCCCCCTATCAAAACAGCTTTAAATATGATCTTTAGGCATAATGTAAAATACATCTACAATGCCAACAAAAGGAGATCGATATGTTTTAATGAGCCAATCTTGACAACATGTACCATAATCTTGTTCTGGGTTTTACGTAAGACATGTCACGAATACATAATTATAAAATTATAGTCGCATGTGCAATTTATAATTTCAAATTAATAAGTTTAATGAAAGTACAAAGACCTTACCAACCACATTTACCAGTCGGAAAATTATCAAGAAAGTAAAAGTAATTCTAGAAAGTTTAAAATGATTCAATAAATTAAATCCTAAAACAAGATTATGCATGTATGTATTTCCAACTTAACTCTTTCAGTGCTGGAACCAAATTTTGAAGGCCTTTGCAAACAGTTTGGATCCAGATGAGACGCCACAGAATGTGGCGTCTCATCAGGATCCAAACTGTTTGCTATTCTGATAGTATTCTTTGAAAAAAATCAAAGAAAATTCTAATTTCAGAAATTCAGCAGAAGACATTTTAGCAGACAACAAATTTCCCAGCATGCAAAGGGTTAATGAGGTCCTTCCTTTCCAGGGATGCACTGTAATGTCCCAGAGTGTGTCCCAGAACTCTTATACATAATATTGCAAGACTCGTGAAAAAGTGAGAATTTTTTTATTTCCATCCACCACAACATAAAAATGAGATTATCAATAACTATTAAGTTGTCAGTAGTACATGTAGATGCAACAGTAACAGATGTATTAGCAACAATAGTAGTAGTAATACCAACAACAGCAGCAATAGAACAAGTTAAACTTAAAAGTGTTGATATTAAAGTTCAATCAGACTGCAATACAAAGTAATACATGTAGAGACTTGCGTCATTCATCTCCAAGAATGGACAAGTGAGGATCAATACATATTTGCCGTGCTCTGTGAAAAGGGGAAGTTTAATGAGTGTGCGTAAAGTGTAATCCCAGATTAGCCTGTGCAGTCTACACAGGCTAATCAGGTCTGACAATTCCGCCTAAACTGGCTTTTGCCAAAAAGAGACTTTTGAACGAAAAATATCATACAAGCCGAAAGTGTTTTCCATGATTAGCCTGTGCGGACTGCATAGGCTAATCTGGGACAACATTTTATGCACATTCATTGAACCCCCTTTTTACAGAGCAAGACCCATATTCTTGTGGCTTGTGATGCCTACAAACACTTAGTTTAGCTTGAGTCACACAAGACAGCACGTACTTGGGACTAGTATTTTCTGTAAAGCTATAATTTTTCATAATTTATAAATGCTTTTGGTTTTTTTACTTTCAACTTATATTTTTTTGGAAAATGAATTGACAATTATTCATAGTTTTATATTCAAATTATTAGAAACACAAGTGAGGGGCCTTTCATTAGGCGAAAAGGAAATATTAATATGCTACCATGTGCCTATTACTTGTAGTTTTAAAATAACATGCTACCATGTGCCTATTACTAATAGTTTAAAAATAACATTTCAATTTTATTACCAGAGCTCCAGATAAGGGTTGTATTTTGGTAATTACGAATTATTTTCAAGTCCGTTACGTATTTATTTTAAAATCTTGTCGTACCATTAAGAATTACAAAATCAAGTTACGAATATTATTTTTACATCGGTTCGTATCGATTTTATTGAGTTCTTTTCGCATTTTAAAGATCTTTTCAGTGCTTATATACAGTACACTTCACGCGTTTTCCCCAAAAAACGCGTTCCCTCCGCGGGTTTTTTCTGCTAGCGAGTGTTCACGCGGCGTTGGAAGAGCGAGGTGAACTCGATAAAACGCTCGGCGTTCGCTAATTCCCGCGGCGTGTATTACTTTAGGCTAGTCGGTAAATGCAGACACCTTCCGTTCTTATCAGTGATCGCCGCGCAACGCCGCGTTAGCAGTGTGCTACTGGGCATGCCAAAAAATAAAAACATTGTTATAATAAATTGTTTAAATACTGTAGTACATGTATAAAAAGATAATTGTATAGAAAATTAATACGTATAAAAATTATGTTTTTTAATTCACAGGTACGTCTACAATATGAATTAGTCTAATATAATACATTTGACAAATTAATATTTAAATCATAACACATACGACACAAGAATAAATGTTCCGTAAAATTTCCAAATGAGAATAATAATTAGTAATCCGAAACACACTACGATTTTTAATTGTTAACACGACGTTTACAAATGCTTCCAATATACAGTCATGTATATTTCCCGACAAAAGCGCGCGAAAATTATGCTGCAATGTACAAGGTCAAGGTACAATGTATACTCCTGCAAAGCGTGCGTGTATTGATTTTTTTGATACAAACTTTGTTGCGCAGAGAACATTGTTGATTTCGGTTAAAAGTTTCTTTGGTATTTATTAACGAAATTATATCGCGAATAAGTTGATATTTCCTCTAAAATAATTTCAAATCGAACACGCCGAATCTTTATCGTTACGGTATTTTAGTAGAGTAATTATTTTAACACTAATTGTACTGTAAACTGATTACAGAAGACATCTGGGCGGAACTGGATTTTAAGTGTTTGACGTTATGAAAACACGCAAAGCTTGTCTACTGACCTATTGTGTAGACTGCTGTATTCGGTGTTTTGACAAAAGGGATTAACATGTGTGAATGTCACTCTGCCGATTTGGTCCATAATTACTGGTAAACATTGTTTAGAATGTCGACGCAACAAGAATACAACTGTGAATATTAAATGCAATTATCAACTCAATAGTTACCACCTTTTAGCAATCAATGGAATAACCTACAAACAAAGAGAAAATCAATGCATTAGCGAGCAGAGAATAGACTTTGTTCCGACAATTAAAACCATTCCTTATGCATTCGTTGAACGTGTTTACTTGAGTAAGTTATGCCTTTAGACAGGAAGCGGCTTTTCTTTGATTACGTCAAACTGTCAATTCACACAGATTTGCGAGATTTTTAGGGTCCTTGGTCATTTGTATACATGTACATTATAGAAAATCACCTGCTAACATGAAAACTTTGGATTAAATTATCAAAATAAAAACAATGTTGCAAACTGTGTTTATATTAATTGGTAAGTATTAGTTAAAAGACGACGTTTTGTGTGTCGTAAATCAACGAGTTTTCTATACAACCACAACTACTTCTACAACCACGTCGGGATCGATCTATCTTGGTTGTTTTTTTTAATTGTAAATATTATACTACATGTACATGTATGTACTTGTAATAAATGTAATTTTATTTGAAAATCAGGAAGTCAAACAAAATTAAATTGATCGTTATCTCGTAAAACGCGGAGTTTCCCCCGCGTTGCCAACGCCGAGGGCCGCCGCGTCGGTTTATCAGTTTTGCCGATCATTAACCGCCGCGTCCAAAATCATGCAAACGCCGCGTATAGCGGGATTTTCTTAATCTCCCTCCAGGTCGAAACCCGCGGAGTATGGAGGGAAATTGGGGAAAACGCGTGGAGTGTACTGTAGAATGGTTATTGGGTTTGTTTAACAAAGTGCATTTTTTCCAATAAAAGCGGCGTGTACAGTCTATCTGTCAAAAACCAAGGGCGGCGCCCGGAGAGCGTCCTAAAAAACTGCAAAGCGTGCAAAAACACGCTTTTAACATATTGTACGCAACGTGAGCTGAAGTTGAATGTTAAAAAAGACATTATAGAAAAGATCTCATACGATGTTGTTTTTTCAGTTGCCGACCCAGTCGGAAAAGCTAAAAAAACGCGACACGACGGGTCCAAACTTAAACCAAAAAAAACATTGAACGAGTGGAAGGGACAATTCCCGTGGCTAATCGCTGAAAAGATTGAAGGGGAGACCCATTTTAATTGTGAAATATGTAAAAAATATATCGAAGGCATGCAATCTAAGCACAGTTTGGGCATATGAAGGTACAGTCCACTCTTGTTATCTCGAAGTCGGCGAGAACAAGAAAAAATATCGAGATAATGAGAGTTCGAGATATCCGATAAGGCGTTTTCAAAGAAAAAAATGAGACGAAAATTTACCTTGTTTTTAACATCTTAATACCTGCTAAGTGATCTAACTAAAGCCGTCACCGTGTGGCATAATACTCTCTTCCTGATATATACGCAATTTACGAGGCACGATTAATTTTGCTATTTTAATGCTTAAAATTTCGTTTTAAGTATTACAGAATTGCATGAACACATGCAGTTATAATTTTTCTAAACTGTCGAGTAAATGACGGTGTATATACACAAAAATATAACTCCATGCATTTTGGAATGTTGTTTGTAAAAACAATTAGTCTTTCGGCCTTTCGGCAGGCTGTGTATTAATTGCAGTTAATTGATGTTAAAGTGACACTTAAAGTGACAGGCCTTTATCAAGTGTTAATGGCTAACGACATTACACACGTGTGATCGTTGATGCAATTAACGGATCAATTTCCTACCGCACAGTATCGGGAGCAGCCGGGCGAAGCGAGACGGTGAAGTATCAAAGAAAAAGTTTCTCACCTTTTGCCGAAACTAGGAAAGTTATTCGCACTTCGAGATAAACTACAGTAAATACATGTTAAATCGGGACTCGGGACAAAATTTTATATCGACATATCGAATTATTCGACATAACGAAAATCGAGATAAGCGATGTTTATTTATATAGATAAAGAAGGAAAAAAAATGGGACATTGAGCTTTCTTCGACATATCGAGAATATCGAAATATCCGATGTCGAGATAACGAGAGTGGACTGTATTTGAAAAATAAAATTGTATAATACTGAATAGACACTGTTGAACTCGTATAAATAAAGTTGCTATTTGTTTATTTTGATTTTTTGCATGAAAATAACCATTATTATTTATTTTTAGGTCATTTAGAAAAGTTAAGAATTATTTTCCAAAACTTAGTAGTAACGTTAAGAATAAAATTTTAAGAGTTAAGAATTCTTTTTGAAAATCTGGTAGTAACGTTAAGAATTTCACAAAACCTTTTCTGGAGCTCTGTATTACTATCAAAATATTGTATTTTCTGTTTTCAAGTTATATGAAAAATGCTTCAAAGATATGAACATCAAACAGACACCATTCAACACCGCTGAAAGTTAATAAAGATATCTCATAAAAGATTAAACATTTCGACACAGACCTTTGTCTAGCCTTTTCAGTTACCTGTATTCAAAACAAACTGCTTACTAAGTATTATTAATAAGTGATGAAAGCAACTGTGTTTTGCCATTCAAATGGTAGTATACTTAATTATTTGTTTTTTTCAAATTGAAAAATATTTATTTGACCTGTTTTCATTGCAAAAAAAATAGATAAACCCAGTGGATTAACAATTAAAGCTTAGACAAATTATTCCTAAGAAAAATCATGAATAGTTACTTATGTTCTCATGAAGAAAACATTAATTGTATTGAATGTCACACCCCTCTATCAACTTATTAAAAATACAATATTTAAAAAACCTATGTATGTTGCAAAATCTTGCATCAAATACGCAGTAAAATGTGTTTCACGCCTCGATAAGCAAAGAAGTAATACCCAAATTTGGGCTAAAGCCTCCACATTGATTTGGCAAGTCAGTAGATATGATTCATAAAAGCATAGCTTACGTATAATATTGTGAGCAACAAAGTATAAATGAACAGAGATAATAACAACCTTAAAAAGTGTCCATAAAACTCATGCAAAAATGTTCAAGAGGCAGAGAGACATCTTCACTAGTAGACACTACTACTCTTCCTATGCCATATTGATCTGCCCAATCAATATGACATGCTATCCAATACCAGTGGAAATAATATAATGAGTTATGATGGACTATGGTTGAGGACAACTGGCTTACATGCCCAAGACCAATGATTTTACTTGCCCATCAATTCGATCACACCCCTTTTTTCCCCTTTTGTAATTTATTTACATATTCTATCTTTCATTTTATTTCTTTTGAGGGGCTGCTATTTTCAACATCAAAGTCAGCAAGGGGGGCAATTAACCTTACACTTTTCCTGCTTAAGATGATTAACCCATTTATGCCTAGCGTCTAGAAAAAAGGACTTGGCAAACAGCATAGACCCAGATGAGATGCCGCATAATGCGGCGTCACATCAGGGTCTGCACTGTTTGCTTAAAGGAATTTCTGTAAGAAATATTCTTAATATAGAAATAAATATACTAGACATCCCTAATTTTGGAAATAAATTGATCCAATTTAGAAGGATGGGAGAGTCCACTAGGCATAAATGGGTTAACCAGTATTTTGAGAAGATTCTTATGCCAAGACCATTCTACCTGAATCAAACGTGGGGAAAAGGGGGGAGATTATGGCCATAGCAATACTTCATGACAAATGCCCTCACAAGTTATGTGGTTGGGACTGGAATTGAACCCGCGATCCGGGGATTTGTAGTCCATAAGTCTATCAACTGAGCTAGAAGACCATGATGTTCCAGACATTGACAGTCTGCTTCCTTTTTAAGATGGCCCATCAATTTAAGATCAATTCTTCATAAGATGTCAAGAAAAATAAATATCCACAACTAAGCTGCTTTTCCGAATTTGCACATTTCTATACAAAAATTATTTTCCGACTTGTGATTCCCACTGCTCCCATTTCAATGTTTTACCAGTATTTTTTTTATTTTTATTTGCCTATGTCCTATAATTACGTTAAACAAACTGTGAGCAAAATTGGCAACTTTCCTTGATGTGACAATTTGTTACAAATACAATACCTTACATTACTTTATCAACAGTGACAAATTTTATTATTTTATCAAAATAGATCAAATACTCACCTGTAACAAAATGAAAATACAAAACATTACCTTAATTAAAATAATACGTGCAAAAAGGAATTAATTCTTTCCATTAAGTACTATTTAATCAATATACATGTCTACAAATCGGTTTAAACTTCTAATACTGACCGGCCATTCACATGCTTTCACTTTAGCAGCATAAATAAAAGTAATTACCACTGACTCATTGATAATGATATTTCTCATGTACATTAAAGTCTGCATTGGCTGTTTTGTCTGGTCAGCTGTTACTGCTATTGGAAATTGAAAAGAATCTGCTGTCACCAGCAAAAATTCAGATGACACATGTTAACATGTATGGCTGAAACAGTGTGGGGAAAACCAAATGGCTATTTATTGGAAAATTGAAAGATTGCAATATATAGCACCATATAAAAGTACATAGACAACAGTTGATGCAAATTTAGTGCTCAGATCAATCATAAAAATCCAACTAAATATTAACATTGAAAATAGCAACACCATTGTGTTATGTGATAAAGAAACATGGCCATTTTCAATAACCAGAGTCATGGAACCCATTTATATAACATAATTGTTTTCTGGTACTGAAAAAAAAACCTTGTAATTTGTTTTTACAATGACAGATATCAATCATTAAGTAAATCTTACTAACATATATCAGGCATGGCGAAATTAGAAAAAATCTGCCGGTCATCCGGACAGGCATTTCAGAAAATGTGCCGGTCCGGAGAAAATTTAGCCGGACCGTAAAGCAACAACAACTTAACTAGAAAATTCAAAAATGGCAGCGATCACATCTTGATCTCTTTATTCAACCGCCGTTAAATTGATTTTAATCGCTTAGAGGTTACACTGGCAGCTAATTGGTGTTAATCGGTTGTGTAATGTCAATCATGTTGTGAAAAATTCGCGTGTCAGTTTTTATTACATGTATTCCCTATTAGAACGGTTCGGTGCGATAATTTCAATAACGTATGTGCAAGCCGAATAATTATCAAATTAAAGTTATTCGAAGCGATTTAAACATTCTTACTTTAAGATGATTGCAGTTTGGAGCGGCTGTTAAAATATACTGCGCACAGTACAAAACACGTTACCTGACATTTAATGATTAAGGCATTTCATTTTTCAGAACGTTTACTAGTAATTAATTAAATAAAAAAGACGATTTATTTACATGCTAACGCAGTGTAATTGTTAACAGAGATTCATTTTCATTTTTGACCAGTATCAGAAAGTCCCCGGGAAGCACGTTTTTTTACATGGCACTGCATATGATGCAATAAAAACATTTCTTTGTACATGTATCGTATTGCATTCAATCTAAATTTAAATTCGCTCGTCCAATGAAAGCTCTGCCCCATAATGCACTGTACTCTTTACACTTATGAAAAATGGCGTATGCATATGGTTGTGTTGATCACGATACCATATTTTATTGTCCTTATCCTACTCGAAAAATATGTAAAAGCTATCAAGATCTTTTTTGTTAGAACGCAGTTGGCGATTTTGCAAACGAGTTTAAAGTAGGTGTTGTGTAACAAGTTGGATTTGCTAATTGTACGTAACAAACCTACAGCAAACATCAAAACAACGAGCGATTTCATGTTCACGATGTAGTAAGCGATTTGCTCTTCAAATTTTCAACTTGAAAAAAAAAAGATTTGTTTGCAATCATTTCACATTTTGCCGGTCACCAGGACCGACATTCTTGTTAAACCTGCCGGACCAAATTGAAATCTGCCGGTCAGGACCGGCGGACCGGCAATTTCGCCAAGCCTGATATATGTAAACTGTGTTCAGCTTTAAATACTTTCATTCAGCCTTACCTTGTCTTAAACTATTTTAATGCTTAAATAGAGCACCTATAAATTGCATCAAGATAATTATGTGTATCAATGTAACAGGTATTTTGTGTAAGGATTGCAAAATATAACTTGTTCATAGATTATGTACAACCTTTTAAATCTGAATTTGCAGTACAATTACTTTGCCACCCTTTATTTAATAAGAAGAAAGTTGCGTGGTTCAACAACAACACATACTGGCATCATTAATTGGCTTCAGGGTAGCTTTATTAAATGTCAACCTTCAACAATCCTACATGCAACACGAGATACAGACAACATGATTATGTAGGCGTGATGGAGTACAATATTAACAAACAATAAATTCATCATTATGAAATAAAAAGAACTTAACTGTAATTCAGCAAACATGTGTTTGGCTATAGCTTGAAGCTACACATGTACAGTTGACAGGGTGGGGGATGGTTATCCTAAGAAAACAGTAACTATTAGTAATCATACTGACATGACCGCCATAGGGACTGTCTTTCTCCTTGTTGTTACTTCTGACAACATTAATGTTGAAGGAATACAAATATGTATGACTTTTATTTCAAAATGTTCATAAAACACAACCAAGTTAACCTTTACTGGACTTTTCTGAATGCAAAAAGAGGACATAGCCCTGCTAAAAGGCTTGTCAAATATACAGGTCTAGGTCTGTGACTTAAAAAAGTCTCTAACAGGTACGTTTTGTATCTGCAGTAGACACACAGATATGGCCTTGTCCCACACAAATCTCTACCTAGATTTTTTATGAACAAAAGTGGGCATAATTCTACTTAATAGCATGTCAGAGTTTTGGTTAGTTAACTTACATGCCGACCCTGAACACAAGTGTTAAGTTTCTATTGAATACCTGCAGCAGAAACAGTGATATTGAGATGCTTGCTTTTTTTACTAAAAAGGAAAACTTGCTTTTTTCACATGAAATAGGGGCAAATACAGTTCTGTAGTTTTACTGGTGCAGTCGGACCAATGAAGCATCATCCTAAAATGGGTCTTATGATAAATGTGGCCAGCGTTACTAAGCACCTGACCATCTTGTGAAGTCAGATCAGCAGCCACCCTATCCATTATCCGCTAGTGAGACCATGAAAACTTGCGTGAACTTCAAAGTGGTCAAGGTAGCTCCTGAACAGACTTCAAGCATGCACAGGCTTGTCTGGAGCCACATTAAGCATTAGACCAATTCACGAATGAAAAGGCTAATTTATATTCATACACAAACTGTGAAAATTATTTTAAGATGAAACCAGTATGCCTTGTAAATGAAAGCATTTTATTTTGGTGGACTACTTAATTAGGATTTTGAGGTGTGTTTTTTTCTGAGAAATTATTTTGAAACTTGCATGTGCGCTATAAAAATAGCTATGTATGAGTGCATATGATATTTGTATGTTTGTAGTATGTGAAAATGGTTGTATAAAATGAAAGAACTAAAATAAATACTTCTCAATTGTATCCAAATACATGGGTTTAAAATCTTTTATCTTAAAATGCATAAATATCAAGCTTTTTTCTCTGTGAACCAGACAAAGTGTTGCTCTAGAAACTGAAAGTTAACAAGCACACTATTGTTTTCAATGACAATGTGTTCAATACCATTGAACAGCTTTCATTAAGTACTTCCTATTTTAATCCCCCTATACATCAAAAATACAATGCTTTCCTTAAAACATAATGCACCTCAAGTAGGCAATTACCAATTTAACACAATTTCTGATAAGAGTTTATTGTTTTTTAATGTGCCTGAACTAGCAATGGACCACTATCAGACTTTAAATCGACCATCAATATTATGCACATACATGTAATGATCAACAGAGAAAGTTTAGTTTAGAGCCATATTTAGTAACAGTTAAAGGGAAAACCCATATAATGTTGCAGACATTACATATCAAATTGTCAGATGAGATCAATTTAACCAGAAAAAGTAATTTTTATCACGGTTATTTTGCTTAAGTTTAATGTCAAGTTACACATTTTGTTAAGACTACGATTATTATGAGGATGAACATAAAATAAACCGAAATAAAAGAACAAATGAATAAATCATATGCCACATAAGACTTATCTTTTTTGTACAGTATTTCAGAAGCAGACTTGTAATTTAGTAATATACGATTCTCCATTTCAAGGCGGATTTGCAACAAAATGATAAGGTAAATTTTGTTCAAAGTTATAGCTAAACCAAAAGGCACTTAAAAAACAAAATCCCACCCCACCCTTTTGTCAACTATTTTCAGGGGCCATAAATCAGGAATAAGTGTATCACTGGAGATGAAATGTCTTGCACCTCTACACTAGTCTTGATGATGACATACTTGAAGTTTTAATTGGATGTGGATATAGCCCCTCTGCAAACTTTTACTTATTTATCCAGATAAACCTAACGACAGTCAGAAAACAATAGAAACTTCAATACAACATCAATTTCCTCAGCAGGGAAACAAGCTGACCCTCTTTTTCCTCTCATTATAAACAAGAGCAGTCTCCATAGGATGACATATGCCCCAAATAAACGCTTTGATAGAAGTTATGAGCATTTTTCTAAACCTAAACGCGGACCCTAAGTTCAAATCCAATGTCAAAGGGGTCAAAATTTGTGTGCGTATGGAAAGGCCGTGTCCATTTACACATGCATACCAAATATGAATGTTACATCTGAAGGGACATAGACGTTATGAGCACTTTTCGAAACCTAGACGCAAAGTGTGACTAACATACAGACGGAGGGACGGACAGTGCGATCACTATATGCCCTCCTTCAGGGGCATAAAAAAAGATCTACAAAGCAATACAAGTAATACACAAACACCCACTCAACAAAACCCAGATATGGCTCAGCTAACACTGAAAACACATTCATACAAAATATTCGAACAATCAATTCCCTAAATCCTCTACAGAACATCTCACCAGTGGTAAACCCTCACCATTGTTGTCACTCCAGGAATAGAGACCAAAGTTGAAATCCTGCCAAGTCATCATTTTTTCTGACTACTCCCCACCAACATAGCTCGAAGTCACAAGTCAGAATGGTTCAACATGTACACTTCAAACTAGACTTGATAGCACATGCAGACCATTCGAATACACTCCTTGCCTTGTGTGTCAAGAGATATCATCCTTACTCAAGCAGACATTTTCATATATTCTATATAATCTTTCCTCATCACATGCTGTGTACATATGTGCCCCTATCTATGTTGATATAAAGCTTCACACATCTCCTGTTTGATACTGATCAGATCACATGACTTGAATACCAGATCAAGTCACATCAGATGCACTTCTCACTTAACCATTATAACAGGACTTGTAAATCAGGATATGTAAAGTGACTAACTAAATGTGTATATACAGGATCAGTGTTATTTTTGGCACAAAAAAACAATAGGCAAATATTTTATGAGACCATGAATTAACAAAAATACAATAGCAAGCATGTGACAAGAACAAAATAATTATGAAAATGAAAGCAATTGTCATATGGTTCAAACCTACAACCTACACATGGTTCATCCCTACAACTGCTGCATGGTTCTAACCTAAAATTGTCACAGGGTTCAAACCTACAAATGTCAAATTGTTATGTTCAAGCCTACAAATGTCACATGGTTCAAACTTACAACTGTCACATGGTTTAAACATTCAACTGACATTTAGTTCAAACCTAAAACTGGCATTTGGTTCAAACTTTCAACTGTCACATGGTTTATACCTACAACTGCTCATGGATCAAGCCTACAACCGTCACATGGTTCAAACCTACAACCATCACATGGTTCAAACCTACAACCCTCACATGGTTCAAACCTACAACTGTCACATGGTTCAAACCTACAACTGTCACATGGTTAAAACCTACAACCATCACATGGTTCAAACCTACAACCATCACATGGTTCAAACCCACAACCGTCACATGGATCAAACCTACAACCGTCACATGGTTCAAACATACAACTGTCCATGGTTCAAACTTACAACCGTCACATGGTTCAAACCTACAACTGTCCCATGGTTCAAACTTACAACCGTCATATTGTTCAAACTTACAACCGTCACATGGTTCAAACATACAACTGTCACATGGTTCAAACGTTCAAGATGTATTGCTAATTTTTTCAAATAAAATACCTGCAGGACTGATTGCCTTTTTAAAATATCACGATACATTCAAAGTTGCTCATGCAATCTTGCACATTTAATTTTAAAATATGGGCAAGTTTAGACGCGTTGTCTTCGGCAAAAACTGCAGTTGGCAAATATGTTTGCTTGTGAAAAGTGACATGTTCAATTAATTAGTTAGTGCAAGAAAGCACTTAAGTTCTATTTAAAACTGCTTGTTTTAGAACAATTTATTATTTATCACTTTTGCATTTAATTGTTTGCATTTAATGGTAGGTAAAGCAATGCAATACATTTTCACAATTATTTTTGTATTTTCTATGAGTGCTGCATAAAAACAATGCAATGATATCAAATAACTTTCTTTATGGTTACAACTAGGAATCGTTAACAAACAAGATTAATCAAACTGAGCAATTTTCTTCAAAAATTCGCTGTCTCAAGTACTTTAGATTAACTATCACCAACACTATTTTTGAGAACAAAATGCCACGTTTTTAGCCACAGATGTAGACCATACACTGCCAGTACGTACTCACAGAGCCATTTCTGTGTCATTACAGAATCCATTGGGAGCTGCCATGTGTCAGCCCTGCCATACGTCTGTCCATTTCTATAATTGAATACCCCCTTCCAAAACCCAACCCAGAAACATTTACTCATAGTTCCAATTACACTGATGACATTTTTCCAAATTATTCAACCAATGTACATTTTGTTTTGTTGTCTTAAGAATCAGTCACACAACTAGACAAGATATTGATGATTAACAGCGAGTTTTCATGATGTTATGTAAAATTAAAAATATGTTGATGTACATGGTGTCAAAAGCAAATATTACCAGGTTTTTTTTATCTGTTAGAAGAGGAAAATTTCTGTAACAAATGATCAATTATTTGTTTAATGTATAATTAAATCACATCACTCGATTATACATTTATGAATTATAATATTTAGAAGACTTGTTTTGTTATAAACTGTAAATTGTTTTCATGTTCTCAGGTTAGTAAATTTATTAACTGTATATGTTAGAAACGTAATACCTAATTTGTCACGCACTCTATATGATTTAAGCAACTTATTAAATCAATTAAACATTTTTTGGTGGTTTATGGTGAAATGTTTAACCCTTTCTCCCATAAGAAGCAAAGTGAAAATGGCTTTTGCAACCAGCATAAACCAGAACAACTTGCAAACTAGCAGTCTGTTCAGGTTTTATGCTGTTTGCTGCTCATCAGTAATTAAGGATTGGGAATAAAGCCTTTAAAATTTGAATTTAGTATGAAAGGTATTTCATTTAATTTAACTTTCTATGGGACTACAAATGCATCAAAATAAATATGTACATGGTAAAGGGTTAAAATGTCATCTTTTAACATAGACTCAAACAAGAGCTGTCACCATATGATGACATATACCCCCTATAAACGCTTTGATAGAAGTTATGAGCATTTTTCAAAACCTAAACGCAGATTTCGAAACCTAAACATGGACCCTAAGTTCAAGGTCAAGGTCACAGGGGTCAAAATTTGTCTGCGTATGGAAAGACCTTGTCCATATACATATGCATATAAAACATGAAGGTTATATCTCAAGGGACATAGAAGTTATGAGCATTTTTCGAAACCAAAACGCAGATTTCGAAACCTAAACGCGGACCCAAAGTTAAAGGTCAAGGTCACATGGGGACAAAAATTAATTTTTGTGCGTATGGATTAGGTCTTGTCCATATACACATGCATACCAAATATGAAGGTTATATCTCAAGGGACATAGAAGTTAAGAGCATTTTTCGAAACCAAAACGCAGATTTTGAAACCTAAACGCAGACCCTTAGTTCAAGGTCAAGGTCACAGGGGTCAAAATTTTTGTGCGTATGGAAAGGCCTTGTCCATATACACATGCATACCAAATATGAAGGTTATATCTCAAGGGACATAGAAGTTATGAGCTTTTTCGAAAACCTAAACACAGATTTCGAAACCTAAACGCTGACCCTAAGTTCAACGTCAAGGTCACAGGGCTCAAAATGTGTATGCGTATGGAAAGGCCTTGTCCATATACACATGCATACCAAATATGAAGGTTACATCTGAAGGGACATAGAAGTTATGAGCATTTTTCGAAACCTAAACTCAAAGTGCGACGGACAGACGGACAGACAGTCCGATCACTATATGCCCTCCTTCGGGGGCATAAAAATGAACTGTCTTGGTATAGACTTGATCTCAAGATGTTCAATGTAACTTCCACATTATTGTACAAAAAATGTTATAAATCCTCAATCTGAAGTTCTAGCAAAAGAGACATGTCATTTTAACTCTAGACATTTTCTCCAATATTAAAAATGGTAATTAGTTTGTATTGCCATCATCTCAGTTGAAATTACTTCAATAACAACAAAACCTGCTGCATTTTACGGATTCTGCTATTTCAGCTCGTTCCACTTTTACGCACTTATGTGACAGAAAATGTACTTTAGTTATGTAGGTAACTGAATACATGCGATCCTTTTAATATGTAAAACAGGTTACGTAAAGTAATGTACTGATACTTTAATTTAAATGTAAAATACCATTTTCTTTTTGGAGGCACAATGTTCTGTGAATTGTTACATTTCTAGTCATGCTTTGTGTTGATCAATCATGTGTTCATAATCCAGCGATTTTTTTCCTTCTTTATAAAGTACCAGTAAACGGCACTTTCCTAATTACGAAAAAACTACAAATTTCCCAATTGCTGTCCAAAAAATTCCCCAAATTAAGGTAAAAAAAATTAAATAAAAAAAATCTTTTTTTTTTTTAGTTAGTTTCCCTATGCAGCTCTATGGCTTAATCATAGGTAAATATAATATTGACAGCTTGAAAACACTTAGTTAACAATTTTAAAGTATTTGGGAGCATAAGATCAAATACACCAATTTCCCAATTTGGCGAGTTTTCACAACTCGATTTTTCCCAATTTTCAGGTTTTCACGACTCAATTTTTCCAAATTGGACCCGTACCGGTACTTTTCCCAATTGGACAAAAAAAAAATCGCTGATAATCTAGTGCTGAACAACACAACATGAATCAATTTAAGCTGCGATATAAGAAAACCTGGCAGTCAGCACACGCTAATCACGAAAATGCTTTTCAACTAGACTGGTTTTTCGTTAAAAAGGGACTTCCTTTAAAAGAATTCCTTACAAGCTGAAAGTGTTGTCCCTGACTAGCCTGTGCAGAACATTACTTTATCCACATAAATTTAGCCCAGTTTTCAAAGAGTACGGATAACTTATTTTAAATGCTGGACAAACAACTTTTGACAAACTTAAAAGCAGGAAGATCTTTATTTAATTGAATGCTTCATTATTTTTGGATAGCAGAGCCTCCCAAGGTCACCTGAGTGACTGGGAAATTGGACCCATCGGGAGTAATTTTGTCAATATGAACAAACCCATAAATAGTTCCATATAACTGCATATGAATTGCATAAATTGAATTCAAAAATAAAAGCTGGAGCCAGCACAGAAACCAAATAATCTTTGAAACAATCCATGGAACAATGTGTTGCACACAGACGGACAAACATAATATAAATATAAATGCTAGCACCTACCTAGTTCTGTCATTGACATTGTTGTTGTTTGTTGTTGTGTGTTCATTTCTCCCCCCTCTGGGTATTCATGGCATGTGGCTGGAACAGTCAGCAGAGTACATGAAACATGGGGCCAAACACACAGGTTACTTACCCTTTACCCACACTGCAACTCTGCCGAGTACCAACAAATGCTGATATCATGTCTTATTTTAGCCATGTGAACACTGGATGCTGGCAATACAAGAGTGTAAGTGTACATTATGTATTTACTGCCTGAAAAAATATATATTTTATCTGATAAAATTTGAGCTATCATTCAGGTGATTTACTTGCATAACTGGATTCAAAGATTCAACATAACTGAAAAAGGTTACAGAATCATGCGAACAATCACAAAAGAAGATTTGTTCAGAATAACCAAATGGTTATCCTTATTTTTTTATTCAATATTTTTCTTTACCTAAATATTTTTGTTAATCTAAATGTATATATTCAAGATTTGTTGGCACTCGCAATTCCACTACAAACTATTCAACATTTGCTAAGCCGACTGTCAAACGCAAGTCAGCTTATATAATGCAAACTTACAAGTCAAGACATGCCAAGTAAACACCTAACATTAACAAATCAAGTGTCATTGTTTTAAGTGCAGCACTTAACAAACTTTTTTCCTATAACAAGACAGAAACCTCCAAAATCTGCACAGGTAAAATTACTGTGACCTTGAAACAAACTGTAGACCCAATGACCTTGCCCCATCCCATAAAAATCTGAAATCTGCAGGCCACACATGTTACACACTGGTGCAAACCATGTCTTCTTACTTTATATGGATTTAAAGTTCTTTATATGTTTCTTTTTTTTTTAAAGGTGCTTTTTATACAGGAAACAAACCATGCTTGGTGTAATCAGCCACTACAGATATTAAATTAAAAAGCATACATAAAAATGATTGAAAATCGTGCTCTATTTTCTAAAAAAAGTCCCAAATTCAATAAAATTGAGTTTGTAAAAGTTTATACTTAAAAAACTAATACAGAAGCATTTAGTATTTATGAAATAATGCAACTGGGTAAACAAGTTTTATTTCCTTGTAAAAAGCACACATTATGTTCAAGCCAAACGTTGCCAAAATATTTGCCTCTCTTAGGTCGTTAAACGTAAATTACACAATTTTCAATTGTTAACAGGCAAACCTTTCATCACATTCCCATGTTATTTTAATTAAGTTTTTATTAATTTGTTATCTTTATGAACAGAAATCATAACCAATCTTCCCTTCAGCAAAATTATGCAGTCTTGTAGTTTCAAGAAATGCGTCCACAGATGCCCTGCTGAATGCCATTTTTTAGCAAATCAGCAACAACGCTAATTTCCCAATATAAGTCAAAACGCCGCCAATTTTCCCAATTCAAAGGGACCAGACCCATTCCCAAAATGGTGAAAAAAACCAACACTGAGATATAAATTAGAGACTGATGAATAGTTATTATGTTGTAACTGGAACTATTTGAGCTAGCCAGCAGACAAGGTTCATTTGGACTTTTTTTATTCAAGGGCCATAATTCAAAAGTGCTTTAATACATTTTTCCATTTTCTGCATAACTCAAGGAAGGGACACAATTGAGATGTACTCAAGTTATCAGGCAGGACCAGTGCTCCAGCTAGTGTTTGAAAAGGGCAGGGGGAGGGAGAGGGCTATTTTGTCGAAAGGGAACTTTAAATGGGCAGAATTTTGTACAAAGGTCGGGGCTTTCGGAAGGGCAGGCGCCCTTCCATCTAGCTGGAGCACTGTGCTCACTAATAAGAAGCTGAGATATTATGCCCTTAAACATAATCACCAAGTTTCATGATGATCCGATTTAAACTGTTTTTAGTTATTTGGCCGACATTGTTTTTCTGGACACCTGTCGCCCGTAACGCCATGGTGCCATAATTAATTCAAAAGAGCCAATTTATGCTAATAATTATTTTCAGAAAGTTAGATAATAGCGATAAAAGTCGTTGAATTATTGAACGGAAACCAAAAAGACTGAAAGACTGACGGACAGTATAGAAAATAAACAAGTCCAAACTAACCACAAATTTTAAACAAAATTTGGAACAGTAATCAATGCTTATGGAAAAACAGAATTTTACAATCAACTTGTACATGGAAAAGTGAATGGTTTTAATATTTCCACACCCCTGTTGAGTAACTAAGTTCACAATATCATCAGATAATATTAATTATTGACTTCGCATTCAGACAAACAACAACAGGTAATTTATGCAATGAAGCTTTACACATGACATGTGTCCATAACTTCCTTGCAGAAATATGTTTGCTTTAATATTTTCAGCACGTGTCAAGGATATATACCATGTCCATATTTGTGTGCGCATTTAAAATATACATGTACATATATTAAGCAATTGCCAAATTCAAACGCTAAGTTTGTTAATGATTATTAATCAATCGTTCAACCAATCAAATATATACACAGACTGGTAGTGCCCTTTACAAATCTGATGAATAAATGTTTATTGAAACTACAAGGCTGCATACAAATATTGAATATTGGAACATTTTCTGTCAGGGATTTTAGAAAAGATTAAGAAATATATCATCACCACACATTACACAGTGAAGTGTTACACTTCTAGTTTATGTTGACAGCAGGATACCATTTTTACACATAAATGTTAGGTTTAAAAAATATATCACTGTAAACATTGTTATTACTCATTGTATAAAAAACACAAAGCAATTTTAAAATAGCTTTGGACACACACCTGTGAACAATTTGGGCCTAAACTTGTGTTTCCAACCATAAAGTTTGTTACAAATAGGAAGATTTGTTCATTTTTTATCTTCAGGTGTATGCACAGGCTATGCAGGCAATCAGTATAAAATCAAATACCCCTCCCAATCAGTAATAAACACTTTTTTCTAAATAATTTACCTAGGCGCAGGTACAGCCTAAGACATAGGGCAGTTGATGGGTCATGATTTACATGTATCAGTGCAAAACCATGGTAACCCATATATAAAACATATATGGAATTAACACTGTTTCGCTCTGGGTCATTGATTTGAACAAAATGTTTTATGAAAAGCCAGGGGTAAAAAGAACGAATGCATAAATATATAATAAATGAGTTTTATCCCTAACACATGGAAACATGTATTATATGAAATGTATGTCATTGAAATGAGAGGCAGATTGAGATGTTTTGAGTAGTGGATAAAAACTCAACAAAATGTTGATAATTCCATGCTCAAGCATTGTGAAAGGCAATGTAAGAAAACATCGGCGCAGTGAAGGTGAACATGTGCATTGCACCCGCCCAGCAAACGTTACACAGCCGTGTTCCTGATGAAACATTATTCTATCCGCTATTGAGTACGCATTCCAAACATACCAATACCAGAAGTATACCAAAGCAACTTAAAGGAAATATTTTACTTTAAAAAGTCAATTTATTCCCATCAATCATGTAAGGCTTTTATATACTTTAGTGTTTGGTTACTAGGAACAATTCCGATCGAACAGACACTCTGTCTCTCTTCCCCTCTGGGCTTGACTACTGGGTACTGCTGAATAACTTATAAACTATGAAAATATAATGTACACTTCATCATCTTTGTAGTAGGTACTTGACAAAGTTTAATATGAAAAGATTTCCTTTATTAAGTTTATTAAGTTCTCCAAGTAGTGTACAAAAAACAAGGATAAAGTATGTGTATTTTATTAGAAATGCATGTTATGAGTCCCAAACACTGACGAATGAATCAAATAAATTAATACTACAGTCATTTTACTATATTAACATGAGGCTTTTATTAAAATTCAAGCTAAGTGTTAATGTACTTAAGGATCTGCATAGTTTTTCTACGACTTTTATCACTTTTACAAAGGAAATGACAAAGAGGGTTTTACTAGAGTCATTAATCTTAAGGATATTAAGCCAATTTGCCCTACAACCTTTACACCTCAGAAGTTGAGCCTTTCAAAGAACCTCCCTTATATACATGACTCACTCACTAATGGTGCATATTTAACAACACCTTCCTTGTAAACTTAGATGCACCTACTCAGGTGATATATTTTCTCCAATGAAATTTAAACTTAAATATTCAACCCACACTGCATTTTATTTCTAAACATTCCTTATCTATCAGTTTACATCAACAGTTTTTACCAAACATCATATATACTCTTTAATAAAAAAAAAGAGGTTTAGTCAGCAGAATTATGTTTCTTTGAGATCAAAGTGTAAAAGTAGGAGAAACTTATCTTATTATTTCATGTATACTTCCATCTGGCTATGCAAGTCTAGTGAAGCCATTGATTTTACCAGGTATATGTACATATACAATGGCTTATCAATATGCAGAGCATAGAAACCAGCTGTGTAGCGTTTACCTGGTGGGAAACAGGCCTGTCTTTCTGCAAATATCAGCTGATCTACCCTGCGAGAATCTAAGTGTATACATTTTGAAGGGGGGATGGAACACAATGACTGATGATAGCACATATAGCCCTTTTATGAAGCCTGTTGATAATTACCCACACCTCTTATCATAATTCCCTATTAATTGAATAAGTTTGTATAATAGCCACATCTTTCTTATTTTATCTTCGAAACCGATCTAAACATTGCAATTTACCAGTAATCCGACATTCTACTACCAAACACCATAAATCTGCAAATCTTTTACACAAGGTTGCATATGTTAAATTCTTTCACGTTTTTAACAAATTACAATATTTAACAATATTTAACTTTCTGTATTTTACATTTGAATCTAATAGAAACAGAGCAATGAATCAGAATGTGCATACTATAATGCAAAACAAACATAGAAATGTGAAAAAAAAATTAAGTCATGCAAGAAATTGTAACCATAGTAACATAGTGAAGTATGTCTGAATAATCAAGAGTTGTTACAGCATAGCACTAAGATATTAATGGTATAAAAATTCAATATAACAAGTGTAAAGCTCCCATATCCATTTGTGAATGAAATGGCAGCCGGAAAAAAACAGTATGCAGGGTGTTATGACATGATAGGACAATATGTCTTTAACGACCAGACGCTACCAGTTTTTCCTCACAATTTACACCAAGTATTAATACACACAGCTTAAATATGACAACGTGATGCAATATGGCAAATAAACACAAATCAATTATTCTTGTGTAGCATTACCCCACCACATCCTATAAACAGTACTTCTTCAAAGGTCATTCACATACAGTGAAGGGCAATCACACACAAGATGTAAATCCAGTTCCCCCATTTAAATGTGTATATATTTTTCTGCACTTATGTAGATCTCAGTTTCAAACAAGCATTTAACCCAGGTTGCTAGGAAAGATCAATTTAGAAAACAAATTTGACAAGCAAATAAATAACACTCTTAATAACACTGTACTGAATTATTGATTTATTGATCATATTACCTTCAAATATCATATTTGTTCGTATAAATCCAGATCCCATGCTTGCAAAATAAACAGCCAGTCAGCAAATTTTATTCAACACAATCTGTCAATGTGTGTATGCATTACCTTAACATATCGTGTCACATGACTTAACTCCTGCCATAAACCCATATGCCCAGTAGGATTCCAATAACTTAGCAACCATCTTACAAAGTTTAAACCAGCTATACAAATTCAACTAAATACAGTGCAAATGATATTTCTGAACTCAATTACATTAATAATGATAATTCATTTGATATATTTAATGTAATGAATATTGATGACACTAAAGCTATATGACAGAGGTTAACCTGCGCCCTATACAACTTACAAGTAAAAATAAAATTATCCAGATGCAAAATATTTTCAAGAAAGTAATTTAAAAATGTATAACAGTTGTTAAATTAAACCAGAAATACCTCTCCATATGCTAAAATTGTTGTAATCTTGAGATTCAATCATATTTCCCTGAACATTTCTTAAGCATGAATGTAGGTCGAGCAGAGTCATCCTTTTTGCACCAACTGTCAAAAAGTAACTGACGGGGCTACAGACAGCTAATCCTCTCCCTTACGAGGTGAATCTGTTTCCGTAAAAGTGTTACTCCAATCTGAAGATGTCTAATTTAGATCGCAGTGTGAGCGACTGCCCGCTATAGGTGGTAGAACGACTATGTTGGCACACGCTCCCGTTTCATGCCTCCACATGAAATCGATGTCGAGGGAAACACGTCACCGACCAGAACGAGATTTTACGTTAAGAAATACGAAAACTCACGCGAAAACAACACGAAATATACGTACATTGATAATCAATCTATCAAATCCTTGCCATATTGCATCACAGCAAATAAAATTAAATTACATTCCTTTATTGCAAACGAATCGAGATGAAAACCGGCAGCAGTCCGGTCGCCATATTGAAAACCAGGAAACGTCACTGCCATATTTCCCCCATTGCAAACAAACCAATTTCTCATGATATGGCCTAACCTGCGCCTTGGTTAGATCTTTTAGTGACCCCATTTTCAGATTCTGTATCCAAAGGTCTTTTTCGAGACTCAGAAGTGTCCATATCAGTTCCATTCATACCGTCGTAGCTCATTGCCATGTTTTACTGCGCCCAGATCTCGTGGGGTAACGCACAGTCTCACTGTATACCAGACCATACGAGACACTGATTTTCAGTCGTGTATTCCGTCTCAAGGATAAGAAGCAAATGTTTATTGTTTTGCACTAAACTTTACTTATATCGATGAATGAAAGTCTACCTTAATTTTTGCATTCTACACGAAAATAGTAATGTTGTGCCATGTAACTTCGCAGAATAAGAGTTTGTAAAGCAGATTGATTGTTCGCCCCGCCCACTTTTCTATTGCGTATTTCGATCCTTTGGCGAAGTTCCACAATTATAACCTTTGTATGTTATTGAAATTTAAGTAAGTCTTTTAAGGTAGTGTTACATTAGTTCATTATATAAGTATATGAGCTTTTGTGTGAGTGTACATTTTTGGGGTTTAGAATAATAACGATAACATTTTGGCAGAAAATCATTTGCCAATTAGCATTTCTGTGCTATATTGCTACCAGTCAATGTAACATTTTATAACATGTATAATTAAACAAGCTTGAAATGTATGTAATACATTTCCAGATATTCTTAAGTTTTCAAATTAAAATAGGAGATATGATGTCCATATTAACATGGATTGGAAGTCATTCAACAAGGTTGGAGGAGTTAGCCCCCTTACTGCTGAATATATTACATGAAGATATATGCCTACAACACAATTAATTTTGATACGCTTAAGGGCCTGATTTATTCATGTTTGTCCTCAACTGCTTGCAAAAGATGATTGGATTGCATACATTGTACTCATATTATGCTTTTTGATGTACCAAAAACACAGACTGGATCGAATACCAATAGAAAGACGCCAGATGATGCCTCAAAATATGAGTCTGTAACCCAGCCAGAAAAATCCCCAACCACAATGGGAATCGAACCAGGGACCTCCCGGGTCCAAATCAAGCAGACATTCTACCGCGTCCTTATAAAAGCTAGCTCATAAAGCAAGGCACTATAAGTTCTCCTTATATCGAACCCTGCTACATACACCTCCAATTGTAAAGTTCTTCCATGAATTTCCCAATGCCACGACATCTGAGGGATGTCTGACACACATAATGGGTTTTTACGTTGGGCGCCAGTGTAACCCAACCAGAAAAAATCCCCGACGAAACTGGAGATCGAACTCGGGACTTCCGCAGACACGCAACCGCGTCGATCGCTATAAACGCTAGCTCATATAGCAAGGCAGTATAATTTAAGTTCTCCTTATACCAAACCCTGCTACAAGTCGATTCTCGGACAGTTCAGTCTTCGATTTACTCTATTGAACTAAATTTCAATAGATTCAAAAAATTTAACGCTGTGTGTTCAACGCTTACAAAAACAAGTATGAACTATTTTTCGAAAACCCGTGCGCTCGAGTAAGCAATTCGATCAATCATTAAAAAGTAGACAGTTCACATCGCTCAGTGATCTATTTCTAGAAAGGTATAGTGACAACTTGTAAACAGAATAAACTTGCGTCATAAATTAAACATTTTAATTCAAGATTAAAATTAGCCTTCTCGGACAGTTCAGTCTTCGATTAACTCTATTGAACTAAATTTAAAACAATATTTTATAACCGTTGGTGTTCTTGCGTTGGGTTATGGAGGTTTCGGTAAATGACAAGTTCGGTAAATTGATTTATATAGTAAATGCCGTGGAGGTTTCGGTAAATTGGTATAAATAGGGATTATCGCACCTTTTGTCGATAAGCGAGTACATTAATTGAGTTGTTTGGCACTAATTAAATTATCTGTTTAAATGTACGGAGTTGATTTTTTCAATTTAGAGATGTTTGCAAAGTGTTAATATTAATTATCCAGGCTTGCAACCTGTTAATATTCTAATCAAGGGAGGTAAATTATATATTAAAAGTTTATCTTTAGGTCATGATCGTTTTGTATTTTATTTATGTTTTTAAACAATTAGTTGATAAAAACCTTAATTAAAGCGTATCAGATAATAAAATAATAATGTGGTTCTTACAAGAGTTGGCCTCCACGTGGCAAGAGCTGGGCAACATATTCATTATGTTGGCAAACTACCTCATGTTTATATAATGAGAAATTTTCGGTGGTTTAAAATACTAAGCTCAAATATGTTAGTTTCTTATATAAATAAATTTCTCGCTTCTTTTTTCCTTCAATCAGGTCAGCACATAAGGTTAAAATAACCAACATATGTATGTTTAGATCGTGAACATGCTTTAACACTGGTGGCCGAGTTTTTACTTACACGACCAGTAACTTTCAAACTGTGAAATAAACAAACGTTTTCCATCTTTAATCATGTTTAGTCCCATTAAATTGTACTGTGTCCTATATATATATATATATATATATCTCACATTTTATTGTACTGTGTCATAAATGTATCTCATTTTTATAAGAAATGAAATGAAATTAAATCAGCATGCGGAAAATCTGAATGATAATAATGTGTCGTATTAATATTGTACTGTGTCATAAATGGATCTTATTAATATGTGACTACTCCCTCATTTTTTTTAAATGACATGAAATATGCAAATATGTCATATATATATATATATATTGTATCCATGTTTTACTTGTTGCTTATTTATAATATATGGTAAATAAAAAACGAATTATAGGGTCAATCAGTTATTATTTTTTTATTCAACGGATTTGTTCAGGCTAAAAATGATAGAATGTTATTTTGGCCGTAAAACCCATTGTTCCAGTACAGTAGCCAGGTGGCTGTGTATTAATTTGATAAGATAGTGATCATCACAGCAGCTTGCTATTACACAGTGTATTCATTCTGCTGGCGTTGTGTTAGATGTCATTATTATCGGTTTTCAATTATGTGTATCTCTTCGCTTAACTCAACGTTCAATGGCACACACACTTAACATAATTATAAAACATAACGCGTATCATTATATTACTTTTTATTAATTACGTACACGTATTAGATTTGATATATTGTTTTTTTTCTTGTGTTTTTCTCAACCAGAAAGAAATAATAATACATGTAATATAAAATTCAACATTTGGCTCTTACAAGAGGTGGCCTCCACGTGGCAAGAGCTTTGGTTTCATATTTATTATGTTGGCAAACTACCCCATGTTTATATATTGAGAAATTGAGTGTTTATCGGTGGTCTAAAATACGATTGCGCTTTATATTTAAACTGAAATCATTTTTATTAAATCATTTTTTACAAGAAACTTTTTTAAATAGCATTAAACTTAATTGAAGAACTTACATTGATTCCGCCATAAATCATTATTTATTATTACTATTATGTTATTTAAATAAAAGCACCAATTATAAAAAAAAAACAGTATTGCGTTATTTAAATCGTAAATTTACCTACAATATCCTAACAGAATTCGTTTTTCAGAGGTAGCTCATTCATTTCCCTTTATTCTTTACCGTAGGCATAGCATTAATTACTCAACTCAAAATTTATCCACAGTTTGCAAATAAATGCCCCTAATGTTATTGTAAGCCAATAATAGGTGTCATTAACACCTCGTTGTATGTATACCACCTCTATAAAAACCAATTTACCGAACCATCCACGGCATTTAATTTAAACAATAAGAGCAATGTGTAGAGCACAAAAACTGAGTCGAGCTTGAAAACATTAAAATATTGACGTTGTTCTTTGTGCCAAGAAAATTTCATATTCGCTATTATGTCGAATCTTCTAAACATGTGTGTTAGTTTGAAATATTCTATTCTATCTAAACAACTTCACGAACTTTATGACTTAAATTCATTTGAAAGACATGGCGCTGTAATAAGTATTTATTTCTTAGTGATTCGTAACCGAACTATTAGATTTCACAACAAACAGTTTTTAAGGCACTGTCACTAGCGGTTAGTGTTATATGCAGACGCGCATAACAGTTTGAATTCAGAAAACAGATTTTTTGTGCAGATTGTGTATCACGTGATGTACAGCGGGAGGTGTATATTTTGCGGCACTATTAGAATTTGTAATGCAGATTTTTAGTGCAGATTATGATGAAACCCTATTCGTCTGCGTCAATAATGTGTCGTAGAATTGTGGTTTATAATAGCGTTATAAAAAAAGATTGAGTTCTGAATACAGATTTATAGTGCAGATTGTGTAACTTCTATTTGCATGTAAGCGTTAAAGGTAGAGGTGCACAACAGATTGAGTTCTGAATACAGATTTATAGTGCATTGTGTAACTTCTATTTACATGCTTCTATACGATCTTTGCAAGTTTTATACGCGTGGTATAGCGTTGGGGAACAAATGAGCACCTATAAATCTGTATCCAGATAACTTTCACATCGTGCTTATACGATTTAATTCTGGATTATACGAGATAGTTGCCTTTGATCTGTGTACATTGAAATGCGCGTATACGGTCTTAAGGCCCACTCTCACTATGATGCCGGTGGAGCCCCGACGCGTGATCCGGGATCTACCGGGATGAACCGGGGCTCTACCGGGATGAACCGGGGACGACAGGGATGAACCGGGGACGACCAGGGACAACTGGGGCTCCACGCTCCACCGGGTATTAAAATGTTAACCTGCGGGATGAACCGGTAGTTACCGTGAAGGACCGGCATCGATTGGCGCGGCACCGGGAACAACCGGGACGGCACCGGGAACAACCCGGACGGCACCGTTGCTCCACCGTGGCCCATACAGACTCCGGCAGAGCTACAGCAACGCCCCGGTTGTCGCCGGTGGTGCCCAGGTGGAGCCCTGGTGAATGCCGGCAGAGTCCCGGTATAGCCAGGTTCATTGGTAAACCGGCGCTCTGCCGGGACGCCACCGGCACATCGGGGCTCCGCCTGGTCATTACCGGCGACGACCGCGATTAAACCGGGGCGTTGCCGTAGTTCTGCCAGGGTCTGTTGCCATGATAGCCCCGGTGAGTCTCGGCGGAGTTACGGTAGACCGAGGCTTTGCCGGAACGCTGCCGGCTTTTACCGGGGCTCCACCTGGGCATTACCGGCGACAATCTGGGCGCTGCCGGGGCTTCACCGGGATAAACCGTAGCTTGTTCGGGGTTGACCGGGACTCTGCCACATTCAGGTTTAATAATGATGAGTATCTGTTGATCTGCATCCAGTTAACATTCAAATGCGCATATATACGGTCTTACTTGCATTACAAAGCTAAAGGAACCTTATCAATGTGCATCAAGTCGATATATTAAGGTGGCTTATTCGCAAGTAATTGTATTAAATAACTAATGACATTATATTTATCTGCGTCCATACAATGTTCGCATGGCTTGAGACGTATTAAAAAGCATTGTGGAACTTATGGACGTCTATTAATCTGCGTATAGACAACGATTACATCGTGCGTATACCATCAAACTAAGGTTGTTCACGGACCGTTTTACGTCACAACTGAATACATTTTACACTTACTCTTGCATGTTTAATTTCCATTACATGGATCGCGATTTTAATTAAAATAAAAATACTTTAGTCGCAATTAAAGCAGTATAAGAATGCATATGGATAAGGATTGCATTACTTATTTAATGCCATAAATTAAGATGTTCGTGTCGACTGAGCGCAAATGTATATGGAAAAATCCCATACAATCCCCGATTGTAACCGTATACGCGCCCTCCGAGTGCTGTCGTAACGCATGCAGATTAATAGGACTTATTAGTTTTCCGTCAAATTTAAAATCCATATAAAAACCTGTGAAATACACTGTGAAGGTTGTTGGCATGCAATGCATAAGGATTAATAGGGTATCACAAGTTCCCCGTTGAAATTAGATCCATAAAAGAATCTGATAGGATGCGTTGAAACGCATGCAGATTTATAGGGTTTCATTGGTTGTTCGTCGCAAGTAAACTTTATAAGAATCTTAGAAATGCCATGTGAATGTTGTCGAAACGCCAGCAGATTTATAGGGCTTTATTATTTTTCTTTCGCAAACCAATCACATATAAAAACCTGAGATATGCCTTGTAAAGTTTATCGGACGCATGCAGATTGTTCGGGCTTCAGTAGTTATCCGTCGCATGAAACCAAAATCGGAACCTGCTCAGACTTTGGACCTGGACGCTGATGATTAGGGACTCACTACGTTTTAAATGCAATTAAGAGATTATAGCATACGGGATAAACACTTATAAATCTTCAATGCTGTCGGAACACATGCAGATTGATAGGGCTGCAATAGTTTTCCGTCGAAATCAACCACATATAATTCAAAGAATCTTCCTAGATTGTTTAGACGTAAATAAGGTGTTCATATGGCATTTAATGGAATAAAGCCCGTATAAGCATTAGTTTAATAATATCTTTTAATATAGCATAGAGACCGTATAAGAATACGGGAATGTCAACTGGGTGAGATTATAGGGCTTCATTTGTTATCAATTGCAATTTAAAAACATATTGAAACATCTGAAGATTGTACGGATGTATATAAAATTATAAATATAGTTTATTAAATAAACATCATACCATAAGCAGACAAATAATGTTTATTTAATGTTAATTAAATCAAATTCATACAATTAATAGTTGTAGTCGGCATCTAGATAGATCTGTTCCGGAGAATACACCTGCATACAAACTTAAAATACTCAATTTCTGATGACGCATACACACTGGGATATACACTCAATGACAGTCTGCTCTATACGATATGTTATGCACGTCTGCACATAACATCAACCGTCACGAGCACCAATTTAACATAAACATATAACATTTACGCACATACTATTTATACTTTTAACATTTTGGTATGTAAGTTGATTACAAAAATTAAATCGTATTTGTCTTATTTACAATACTGTAAGCTGTTTGTTAAGTTTTATGTTTATAACGTACCAAAATTGAGTCGTCCATTAAGGGCATACACATTCGGACAGATTTGTCGGATAAATATATTTGATATTTGGTTACTATTTTAAATTGTCAACAGGACTATTATTTATGATAACAATTATGTTTGCTATGATATGTACATTGCTACCAGGTATCATATTTGATAAAACTGCATCTCTTTTTCTTTTTAATTGGAACTTGTCTGCCTTCTTGTAGTTTCATCTTAAGAGTGAAGTGGAGGTCTGTGGCATGCACTGAAGATTTATAGTCAGTTTTACTGGTCTGTGGTTGCTTGCTTATTACTGGCTTTGGTGGTCATTATAAGCAAGATCTGGGGTAGATATTGACAGCCAGCTGGGTAAAAAGGAGGTGGGTCTTCTGGATAGGTCAACAGAACCATTTGGGAGTCAATCAGTCAGTCATCCACTCCCTCTCTTCTGACTCTTCATAGCCTGAACAGGTTGTGTGGCTGTTGAAGTCTCCTATAATTTTAAGAGTTCTCTGTAGGTTTTCTAGGTGCTGCATTGAAATGTCTTTGTCATGATAGCAGAACAGAATGTATACACTAAATAGTGTTTTTCCCAGGAGGGGAAAGGGGCATGGCGCATTACTTTCAAAAAGGGCATTTTAGCGCGCAGTTTAGGCAAAAAAGGGCAAAAAGGTTCCCTGAATACCTGAATTACAGGGCAACATGTAATCGCATCTGAAGCAGTTGTGGAAAAAATAACATTTAAACAAGCACATTAAATGGTTATTGATGTATTTAACTTACTATGATTTATATTAATATATTTACCTTGCAATGTACATTTAAGTTCCATGCTGTTTCAATAAACTGCACAGCACCACAAACATAATAAAGCAATATATGCATATGAATCTGATTATACACAGATCCACTAACATATAAATTAAACCATGTTTGTCTTATCCCATTTTCTAACAATAATCTTGCCAGATGTTTAAAATAACATTGCGAGTAAATTGATTGCTAACAATAGTTAAACACTCGTTTCCGTGACATACATCCACCAAGTAGATTACAAATAAATAGATAATGTTGTTGCTATCTAAGACATTTTTATGCATCGTTGATTAGCACAGACATTTCATTAATTCCTTCTTAATGTATAATCTCCATCGTTAATTCGATCGTTTACGACGTTATTTGCCATTTTTGCCGAGTTGCAATTTAATTCTGTATAGTCCGCCATGTTGTTCAAATGTCAAATGATGTAAGCGACAGGTGCCCATGGCAACGTTAAATCGTATACGCGATTCGCATTTTGTTAAATTAGTATGCTTCTCAGTAATTATTTCAATAATTAGATCTAATTATCTTAAAGACGAAAGCGATAAAGAATAAATTTGTTTGTGTTTTTAAATGTAATTATGCGTAAAAATATATGTTTTTGATATAACTGAATAATGCAGGCAATGCACAATTGCCACGAGCATACCATCGAGTTTGTCATCAAAAGTCTCCGAAGTAAGTGCGCTTGGTATAACATAGCCTCTGGCATTATCGATTGATACTGACATGGGGTTATTCACGCATGACTAATTCACAGCTTTGGAGCAGTCTTCCTATAAATCGAGCACTGTAATAGATTAAATCTGCTCAAATAATATAGTTGATTAGACGTTGACGTCTCTCGAGTAAATCAAGCACAGTCGGAGCGTCACAGACAATCAAGGACGCTGATTTTGCGGACCAAGTTAGATCGTAAGGCAATAAAGATGTTATCGATAAGGGCGCGTGGCGAAATTTGCCTTTGAAAAGAAGGGCGCGTGGCGAAATTTGCCTTTGAAAAGGGCAGCGTGGCGATCCGGGAGGGTGGCGTGGCTTTTCGCCACGCTAAAATGGCCTGGGAAAAACACTACTAAAGATCTGCATTGCCAAGTTTTATTTTTCACTAAGTTAACAAAATCTAGCTGCAAATGAACAGTTCTCGTGCATTTTATGTAAATCCTTGTACTGATTTAAAGCATGCACAAATAAGACTTTATGTACAATATCACATCATTCATATAAAAAACGTCATTTTTCCTTGTGGAAAGCATGGGCTTCAAAATTTGATTGCTGAATAAAAACTTTGTAGCCTAGAGAGCCATGAGATCCTTACTTGTAGTTTAAAAAATGGCAGTGGATTTTTTTGAATGCGGAAACTTTTTCTCTAAATTAAAAACAAGTTGTTTATGCTGTATGTGAAGCATAACAGTTGTTGAAATAGTATTGATCAGTGTCATTAACTGTTATTGAATTCACATTAATGACTGTGTAAATTCAGCTTCCTGGGTGATTGACTGATACAAATAACAAGAAGAAAGTGATTGACAGCTGGCATAATGTCAGTTCAGGGCTTTTTTCTTGATTTGGGGAAGGGCCTTCCATTTTGGAGAAAAAATTATCGACAAAACTGAGAAGGGAAAATTTTCCCAAAGTAAGCTTGAAATTGGGAAAAATGGCATCATTTTAAAGCAATTCTCTTTGGGAAAGGGGCTTTTCTTTGGGGAAGTGGCCTTTCTCAAGGGGTAAGGGGCCTTTATAAGGCCCTTGCTAAAGAAGGAAAAAATTGCTTTGATGTTGGGCAAAATGGGTTATTGTTTGTAGCACTACACATGCATGAATGTGATGAATATTAAAGGCAAACAATCTGTACAAAACTGGACCTTTGAATGTTGGATTATACATACAATTAAAGTGAGTGGAAAAAAGAAGTCCATGTCCCACATGCAATATATATTGGACATCTCGATATAACAGAGTTGCAGTGTATTGCAATTACAGACCTGTCCATTCTGTCCATTGTGATGTTGATGTCTTGGATTTCAGCTTGTTATTTGGTATTTGCATTTATTTCTGAGAGAAGTAATGATATGCATCAGCACTTCTCTTTTGTGTTTCTTCCATCTAGCAGAAAAGGTTTGGATTGAGATGCGTTTCTTGAATACTGGCTACAATAATGTTGTCTGCATGCAGTAAAAGGAAGCTTTCTGTTGTATATTCTCTGTGCATTTCAGTGAAGAATGTTCAATAGTCGAGCCATCGTCAGAATGGTTTGATTTCTTTCTTGGCCATTTTTTATGTTTCCCTGCTTGTTCCTCTGTCTTTTTTATCAAAAATTTCAAATTTTCATTTTGACAAGCAGCCCTTTAAATACATGTTAAATGTTTTCCTAAGTAAAAATGCTATTAAACATGTTGTGCTCAAATTGAATAAATTTACCATGTTACGTTGAAATCATACTGGTTGAAGTTTTATCATGAAAATGTCGACAAATGCGGTCAACATTAACAAGATGATGTAAATTGACAAGAGATTAACAGATACATGTACTTAACAATTACACACACTTTTGTTTAATAATAGTTTTTTCATGAATAAATGATGTATGTTTTAGATCCAACAAACACATTCTACAATGGAACAGCAGGAAGCGGAGGAGGACGCTGCTATGGATCTGTATAAGCTAGGAATAATAAAAAGTTACATGAACTTTAGAAATGATGCTCATGAGTCTTCTTTGCTGAAAGAAATGAAAAGGCTTTTTGATGAAGACTTGTTGAAGGATGTAACATTGTGTGTCGGAAAACTAGAATTTACTTGTCACAAAAATGTTCTGGCATCCTTGAGTCCTTATTTTAGACTTATGTTCACTCTTGACCTGGCAGAAAAGAAACAAGATCGTATTGAAATATTTGATGTTGATGCGACCGCAATGAAAGATATACTGGAATATGCGTATACAGGAAAAATAAAAATAACAATTAGAAATGTTCAAGATCTTTTAAGTGCTGCTTCATTGTTTCAGATTTTGCCAGTGCAGCGTGCATGTGCAAAGTTTCTAGAAAATCATTTGTCAGTCAGTAATTGCATTGGCATTTATCATTTTGCAGAAATTCATAACTGTGTAGCTTTGAAAATAAAGGCTAGAGAATTTATTGAAAAGAATTTCACAGATGTGGTTAAGTCAGATGAATTTTATTCGCTTAATTTGATCAAACTAAGTGAGTTTATTTTGTCAGATGAATTGAATGTGGAAACAGAAGACACTGTGCTGGAAGCTTTGATTAACTGGGCAGAGCATGAATTTGCATCAAGAAAGAACGACTTTTGTGAACTTCTCCCTCTTGTAAGATTACCCCTGATAAGGTCCCATATAGTTCGAGATAAATTGGGTAAGCATCCACTTGTGTTGAACTGCACTAAGTGCAAGAGTTATTTGCAGCATTTATGTGATTTTGAAGACAACCCGGCTACATACGAGGGAGATTTTGACTTCAGCTTAAACCTGCGCACTGGAATGTATGTTCCTCAGAGCTGCCTGCTGATAATAGGTGGTGTGGAACAGACAGGAGTAAGACCGTGTCCAAACTGCTACAATCCGGTTGCAAGAGAGGCATTCTATATAGACGAGTTTCCAGAATCAAAGAAGATTGGCAAGTATGACTGCGAAGACATAGCGTGCGTTGTAACCGAGGATAATCAGATCTTTGCTGGTGGTGGCAACTATATACATCACCACCTCTTTGATGATTCTGAAGATGACTCATTCGAAGAGTTGGAGTATAAGGAGTATGTGGTGCAGAAAGATTTCTATCAGTTTGACATGGACCACAATGAATGGTGCGCTAGGGCGCCGATGCTGTTTCCGAAATCGAACTTCACTCTTGCCAGTCTTAATGGGAAGATATATTGTTTTGGAGGTCTGACAGAGAATAAACACCCCACAGAGATAATTGAAGTCTATGACATTGAGAGAAATCGCTGGAACTATCAAGGTATGCTGCCCACAACGCTAGTAGACTTGTCATCCATCGTGTACAAGGAGCATATCTATCTGGTCGGAGGGCGGACAGGAGTGGGGGCACATAACAGTCTCATAAGGTAATTCATTGAACTGAATTACAATTTTGAATATAGTGCTTGAGTTTTTTTTTCAATACTTGATTTGTATTCAATCTTTTATTTTACACGTTCTGGAGTCTTAATACTTTTTTTTCTGCTTTTGTCTTGTGATATTTTTAATAATTTAAAAATAAGATAATTGGGATACACAATATGCTCTTTTTACCTTTGCCAAATGATTATAAATATTCAGTAACTGAAGCTTAATGTGTAAGAGTGGCGTATGAATCAATTTACATATAAAACAACCTTTTCTTAAAATATTGTTATAATAGTCTTTTAATGTTTATCTTACAATCTCTTGGCCCCACAACTTTAAAAATTCTAGCTCTCAAATGTTGCCTTGACTAAAATTATTGAAAATTCAGAATGCATGTTACATTACACCTTTTAATTCATGTGGTTAAATGTGCATTAAGTGTCATCCCACATAAACCTGCACAGTTTTAACAGGCTAATCAGGTACATGTACTACACTTTTCGATTTTATGGAATGTTAAGTTCAAATGAAGTTTGTTCTAAACGAAAATCCAGTGTAGGCCAAAAGTGTTGTCACTGATAACCCTGTATGGACTAATAAATTTGGGGCAACAATTAATGCACATGCAGTTATCCTCGTTTTCGCATAACAAGGTTCAATTCTTTTTGTTCGTTACAGATACAGTCCTGAAAACGAAGACTGGACATCGCTGGCGGGCATGCTAACCCCACGCTTCAACTTTGGAGCCTGTGTGGTGGGAGATGAGATCTACGTGGCAGGGGGCCAGATCTACTCACATAACACGTACACCATCAACAGAGAGGTACTAAGGACAGTAGAAATTTACAACATGGACGCAAATCAGTGGCGACTTGGGCCAGAGCTGCCTATGGATCTTTTCAACGTCAGTCTAGCAGTTATTAAGGGAGCTTTGTATGCATGCGGCATCCCAGAATTCAGCGATGACGGTCCCTCTCATTGGTTTAATGTTATTTGCAGGCTGGATCCAGGCAAGAATGAATGGGAAGTCATAGAGGACAGTCTTTGTAATGTGAGGAATTTTACCTGTGTTGTAGCTAAAATGCATCCACGGAAATTTCAGAAAATTTAAATAAATTATCAATGCTGTATTTCTGCTCTATTTATAAGCACTTCTTATGCCAAAATATCTGAAGGCTTGTAAATTAGAAAATGATGTTTACAGCAGAGCATTTTGTAATGCTTTTATCATTTCTTTTCAAAACTGGTATTGACTATTTAAGAAATATCATGGACAATGGGCTTGTAGCAGAATTCTGCATTTAAACCTGGTTTGTTGTAATTGTACTGATAGTGTTCTGCTTTTGTGATATTTGTACTTGCTGTGCCAATTGATTTCACATTGCATTTGTTATTGTGTTAGTGGATTATTTATATTTCAAGTGATTGCTTAATGCGGAAGCATTTTTTTGCTTAGAGTTAAATCATTTGAAGTGGTGCACATATTTCATACAGGTTTCTTTTCTTTTGTCTGTATAGTTTATTGTTTTCATTTATTATTGTTTTAACTGTTGGTGTAAACAAAGATTGCTTATCTGGCAAGTCTTTGGTGGCAAAACTCTTTTTATATCAAATTCAACTTTACACAATAGTTTACTTATTACAAAATATTGCCTAAAATATGAAAAAAAATATATCATAAGTTTGCAAAGTTTATCTTTATTTCACTGTCACAAAATGCTAGACGATAGGTACACACGCTTGCATACATGTGTAGGCCTATCTTGGATGACACTTAATTCACATGCATTAAGCTCAGTTTTCCCAGAACAATTCTCATATTATTGATTATACGTGCTACTGCTAGGAAGTAGAAGCGGGTATGCTGGAATCACCAATTACATCTGTACAGGTGTCTGTATGTAGACTTGCTCTGACAGTGCCTTTTCCTTGATTTGGGGAAAAGGTCTGGCCTTCCATTTTGGGCAAAAAAATATTAGCAAATAAAGGGTGAAGAAATTTCCTAAAGTAAGCTTGAACATTGGTGAAAATTTTATCATTTCAAAGAAATTCTCTTAGGGGAAGGGGCCTTTCTCTTGGGGAAAGGGGCCTTTCTCTAAGGGGAAGGGGCCTTTCTCTTGGGGGCAGGGGCCTTTCTCATGGGGGAAGGGGCCTATATAAGGCCCTTGAAGCCTGAGATGTATTCCTTCACTTTCCCACATACAAACTTGCTTTTTATGATAAGAAGTTGTGCGTTTGCAATCTATTATCAGTTCAAGGATTGCTACAGTTTTAATAAGCACCTTTTCCAACTTAGAATGTGATTATTTCAACATGGAACATATTAAGTGAAGTGATTGGGGATACTAGTCCTTACTAGAACAAGTTGTAGTTTCAATGGAATATAGATTAATCTTATGTACCATTTACATATGAGCCATGTCATGCAAAATTGGGTCTAATGCCATATGTGACCAAAGAGGCTTCAGAACAGCCTGTGCATAAAGTGCAGCCTTTTCAGGAGCTAACCTGTCCTCTAATGACACCACCATTGCGCAGACTGGTCTGGAGGCAAGCTGGCTGCATATGGCATAAGACTCCATATTGTATGACATGGTCATGCTGTTCTTGTAATTTATTGTTTGAATTTGACACTTATTTATATTTTTGTCTCTATTATGGAAGTTGAATATAATTATGTGCACTGTTGGAAGATATGACAACAAAAGGTACAATTATCTTTTTTTACTATTATACATTGATGTTTGCAAATAACATGTTATTAAGTCAATAATCAGTAAGGTCCATGTTTTGGTTTGAATTTGTGTCCTCATTGAGAGTTTAAAATGTAACTTAGTTGTAATTATGTTCAAATGTACGTTATCTGCATCTTATCTCTTTTGTTAACCCATTTTTAATGAAGTTTTCAACAAAATTATCTTGGTTATGATATTGGGTTATTACAATTGGGTGGCATCAATAACATTAGTATACATTGACCAGTCCTGCTGAAAATTTAGATATAAAAAGATTGCATCAACATTTAGCTTGGGATGGTATTTGGGGCTTGTGGGGTCCAGGTTAAGGTCACTGTTACTAAAAATAGCAAAATACTTTAAGCTCTATAACTTAAGTTTGGATGGAGATATAACACTGAAATTGTATGTGTGGGTAACTGACGTGAAGACCAAGCTTGTCAGCGCATTTGGGGCCAGTTTCGTCAAGGTCATTGCTACTAAAATTAGAAAACCAGAAAAACAAGTTGCTTTCTGTTTCTTATCTGTAACTTTAGTTTGCAGTGACCAATATTTTAAAAACTTTTTATGAAACAAGCTTGAACTAGCATATGGTGCTATTTGGGTCAAGGTCACTGTTTTGAAACTTGTAAAAATCCTTAAAATAAATTAATTTCAATTTCTATGGAGGTATTGCACTGAAAATTGTTGTGTCAATAGCTCTCAGGTACTTGCAGATGACCTTGAATAAGCATTTGGTTTCAGTTGGGTCATGGTCACAGTTTCTAAAAATAGACAAACAGTTTTCACTCAAAAACTTAAGTTTTGATGGGAGAATTGTGCTGAAATTGTCTTCATCTGTAGTTAACATACAGGCCTTGGTTGGTTTTTTATTTGGGGCAAGTTGGCTCTAGGTCAAGGTCAGTGTTTTCCAAAAACAGAACAATTGGTTTCCAAACAATACATTGAGATTTTTTATTAAGAAATTTTTCAATTAGTTGTTAGTTAACCTGCAGGCATAGAGCTTGGAATATCATTTGCAAGTTTAGTCAACTCAAGGTTACTGTTTCTAAAAAGGGGACCTATTTCTGCTAAATGACTTAAG
Organism: Dreissena polymorpha; assembly: GCF_020536995.1. Classification (NCBI taxonomy): domain Eukaryota; kingdom Metazoa; phylum Mollusca; class Bivalvia; order Myida; family Dreissenidae; genus Dreissena; species Dreissena polymorpha. Next base: position 73,318,905 of record NC_068357.1, on the reverse strand, counting down.
CTTGGAGGCATTGGTCTGACATTGTATGTCTAGGTAGCTTTCATATGACTTCCTTGGGATTGCACAATTTGTTAATTTGACACTGAGCACATTTACACGTGTTGAAAACCTGGTTTTGAAGAGATTCCATGTTTCATGTTTACATTAAAGACAACCATGAATTTCTTGTTTCTTTTTTTTTGCTCAGTTTATTAAACTGCTTGATAGACTCCCAATTAAAATGTAGAACCAAGTGCATTTAACACATATACTATCAAATATACAACTATGTGTTTGTCTGGTGGAAAAGGCTATAAAACAACTAGTTTAAAACCTTTGCATTGTAATGGAAAAGTGTTGTATGACTTAAAACACAAATACATTAAACATAATTTCATAATTGAAAACCAGTGTGCATTTTAATTAAGTCCACTTACATTTCTTAAAAAAGGGGCCTGAGATGTTTTCAAACATGTTCTTGGCAAAATTTCACAGGTGTCAAACAGCTGGAAATTATGTTTGAAAACACAAATACAAATATGGAAAGAAGACTACTTCCACATAGTAGTATTTACCTTGAACTGCTGAATAAGCATATTTAATTAATATTTAATTTTAGAGCCATGAAATTCCGGATTTCATTTCCATACATGTTAAAAGCTTTGACTACGTAAATTGTGATTCATATAATCTGTATTTTATGTTTAATGTGGGGAAAAAATATAAACCCAAATATCTGTTTAATGTTTACACATTTTACATGTTAAATGTATTTGTAGTAACAGTATTATAAGCTTCTTCTGAACTTTTTATATTCACTTTACTGTAAAACAATGAAATGTATGATATTTGCAAGTTAGTTATAATATATTATATAGTGGTTAATTTAAAGTGATATTATGGGCTTTTTAACCAGGTTTTTAACCAGATTTTAAAATCATTTGGCACATTTGTTCACCATCATGGGACGGTGTGTCGCACGAAAGAATCACATCAATATCTCCAATGTCAAGGTCGCCACGACTAAAAATAGATTTAAAAAAAAAAAAAACTTACAAAGGGGGTTAATTTTGTTTGTTCATTTCAAAAGTTCAGTTTGAGTTTTCTCCCTTTATCAGATTTTTTTTTCACAATGAAAACCTGGTTTTGTGACAATTTTGTCCCTTGTTTCACGGTTGAATTGAGCTGAAAAGAATTAACAGGTCAAAAGAGTTAGTTAAAATGTGGTTACTTACCAATTATCTGCAAGTTATCTCGCTACCAGTTGTTTATAAAAAATATATATTATATTCGATATTTTATCTGACTCACCCAGTCCTCTAAGTCGATATGATCTGTAAAACAAAATAGTGTCTTTGTGTCGTATGAACAAATCTGCACTAAAATTAGATTTAGAGTCACATCGTAAATCAAATCATTTCTGTCGTCAGTTGTCAAAATGAAAGTACGGTTGAAATTCAAATGCATTATTTTTCTCTTTTTGGGATATTGTTTTAGTATGTTGATGCTGCATTAACAAATATAAGTGTATATGAGTGAAAACACCAAAAATAAACAACGATTGCGATAGACACCTATAAACTGTAAGATGCCCATAATATCACTTTAAATGTTATGACTTTTCACAATAATGAAGTTTGATCACTTATTATGCCCCCCTTCGAAGAAGAGGGGGTATATTGTTTTGCACATGTCGGTCCGTCTGTCTGTCAGTCCGTCCACCAAATGGTTTCCGGATGATAACTCAAGAACGCTTAGGCCTAGGATCATGAAACTTCATAGGTACATTGATCATTACTGGAAGATGACCCCTACAGATTTTCAGGTCACTATGTCAAAGGTCACAGTGACTCGAAACAGTTAAATGGTTTCCGGATGATAACTCAAGAATGCTTAGGTTTACGATCATGAAACTTCATAGGTACATTGATCATGATTGGCAGATGACCCCTATTGATTTTCAGGTCACTAGGTCAAGGTCACAGTGACTTGAAACAGTAAAATGGTTTCCTGATGATAACTCAAGAACGCTTAGGCCTAGGATCATGAAACTTAATAGGTACATTGATCATGACTGGCAGATGACCCCTATTGATTTTCAGGTCACTAGGTCAAGGTAACAGTGACTCGAAACAGTAAAATTGTTTACGGATGATAACTCAAGAACGCTTAGGCCTAGGATCATGAAACTTCATAGGTACATTGATCATGACTGACAGATAACCCCTATTGATTTTCAGGTCACTAGGTCAAAGGTCAAGGTCACAGTGACTCGAAACAGTAAAATGGCTTCCAGATGATAACTCAAGAAAGCTTAGGCCTAGGATCATGAAACTTCATAGGTACATTGATCATAACTGGAAGATGACCCCTACAGATTTTCAGGTCACTATGTCAAAGGTCACAGTGACTCGAAACAGTAAAATGGTTTCCGGATGATAACTCAAGAATGCTTAGGTTTACGATCATGAAACTTCATAGGTACATTGATCATGACTGGCAGATGACCCCTATTGATTTTCAGGTCACTAGGTCAAAGGTCAAGGTGACAGTGGCTCAAAACAGTAAAATGGTTTCTGGATGATAACTCAAGAACGCTTAGGCCTAGGATCATGAAACTTCATAGGTACATTGATCATGACTAGCAGATGACCTCTATTGATTTTAACATCGCTAGTTCAGAGGTCAAGGTCACAGTGACAAAAAACAGATTCACACAATGGCTGCCACTACAACTGGCAGCCCATTTGGGGGGCATGCGTGTTTTACAAACAGCCCTTGTTTATCATTTAAACTGAAAAACTTTAATGACATTTATTAATAAATGTTTATCTCTGTTCTGTAATTGATAAAAATTGATATAATATTGATATTATATTTACAGTATATAAACATGTCTTCTATGCCATTAAGTTTAAAGTGGTTAAAACTAATCATGCAAATTTTCAAAGATTGGATAATATAAATAAGTGAATATTTGAATACCAATTTCGGTATTTGATGCCATCCATACATTTTTTTATTTCTAAATTAATATGCAGTATATATTTTTGTTATGTTTTTGTTAACAAACATGTTTTTAGACAATTCTTAAGTATTTTGTAACCGTTAATTGAGGTGAATTAAAATATTTAATTATCTATTATGTTTGACTGATGTTCCTTACCGAAGTTGCACCTGGGATAATAAAGTTTTGATGGGATATAGTTTTTATCCCATCATCAGACATGCATTGTCGAAATAAACCACTGCGGAATATATTTTCTTTTTTTTCTGCAATGCTGAAATATAGCTGTCACCCGCGGCGGACTCTTATACCAGTCATGTGTGGGAGATGGTCATATTACTCGTAATCAACTATAAAGAAGTCATTTTTAGTAAAATCGAATCAGATTCAAGAAAACAAAAAATTTGATACCAAGATGTAATATATTTTAAACACAAAATGCAACACAAAAAGCAAAAAAAACATTTTTTACAAATATTAAGTGCGCATATTCATGACGTCATTAACACGTCAAACGTCATATTCTTTCACGCGAAAGCTGCAGGCTTTTTTTTTTCATTATTTCTTTAAAATCTGGGACTTAGTGTTATGATAAACAGATAAACAGGTTAGAGCCTTATCTTTTTGTAATATATTAGGCTCAGCACGAATAAAATAATAAAACAATGATTGCTCAAAATAACTTTGGGAGTTTCCGTGTAGTTCTATTTTCCTATTCTATTTTTAAAGAAATAATTGACGCCTAAGAAAGATGGGATAAATTGAATACTAGGTCGGTGCCGAATAAAGTGAAGTTTATTTGCTCGGCCCGAAAATCTGAACCACTCGCCAAGGCTCGTGGTTCAGATTTTATAAACCTAAGAGCACATTGTGCTCAGGTGAGCTAAAAATGGATTGGCAAGTGAAGCATTTCAGTTGTTATATCTTCACATTGTTGTTATCTGCCATCATTTGAACTGATAATTATTTCATTTTAACAAGCCTGTTGTTTATTTGTTAATTAAATGTGAAAAGTAACAACTAACAGACACCACATAATTATTATAATTTAATATCAAGCCCTCACATAACACTTTAAATTATCGTTGTAAATATTAACTATTTACATTATACTTAGTCAATAAATTTCACTATTATTTGTTACAAAAGCAAAAGCAAAAGTACTAACTACAATTTACTTTGTTGATATCTGCTAACAAGACTTTAAATGCATGATTTTTTTAAAAATAAAACCAATAGATACTTATATACAGGATCTGGCACGAGTTGTCATATCATACCATATTTTATAAAACAAGCAAATTCGTTGAATTTATATCCCCCGCCTATATGCTTCTGGACACAAAAGTATTATATTTGACACTCAAAAAAGCATTTTTTCAAGATACAAAGGGCCATAACTCCGTTATTAACAGATGGTGTACAATGCCATTTGGTGTGCATCATCCTCTTATCCATATACATACTCATACCAAGTTTCAATGAAATCTGCCAAAGCACTTTCAAGATATGGCTCCGGACGGACTGAAAGACGGAAGGACGGACAATGCCAAAACAATATCCCTCCGCCTATGGCGGGGGATAACAAGTTCAGGAATTTTGTTAGTTAGCAAGCCTTTGGCGAGCTCACTAACGAATTTTCTGGACGAGTTTAATAAAATATGGTATGAAATGACGAGTGTCAGATCTTTTTTATCACATGCTTTTAAATGAGCAAATTAAATAAATATTTATGCAAACATAATGATAAATCCTGAATGTTGTTTACATTTTGTGACGTCATTTGACGTTGCAACGTCATTTCAGCAAAATAACAAAATGCGATTGGTCAATCGAACAAAAACTATCGCTTAAAAAGTATATAACACATGTGTAAGATAAAAATATTCGTAATGGTTAAATATCATGGGAAACAGGGTCTGGCATGTGATAAATATGTTTTACAACTATTTTCTTCAAATCCTATGAAAGAAAGTCAAAATATTCACCTTATAATAAATATTGTCAACCTTTTATAAAATACAAAACATTCTTGAACAAAAAAAATAATGATCATGAAAAAAATGTAAACCTATAGCACATATAAACAAATATGGCTCGTTTAAATAATCAATTATCAATCAAATATCACAGAAAACACCTTAGTTTTATGCAATAATATGCAACACATATTTACACCAATTAGTAACAGAGTAGTTGAACACACAAACATTTAGAGATACAGACAGACATAGGGGCAGACAAGTGCATTGCTTAATGAATAATAATTTAAGGATAAGTTTTAAAATACAGCCAGTTGTTTAGTGATTATATTTTTTTGACTCTTAATATCAGGACCTTGCAAAAAAGTGTCTTAACACAAGTAATAAGTATATTGCATGTAGTTAACCACAATCGTGCACTGGTTATAATAAAATACCCAAAGAGGTAAACCTATATTCACCTCACACTTTATACAAAACCATATATTAGCCACTAAAAATGATTCTTTTGAAGAACTTTCCATATCCATTGGGATATTTTCCTTGATTCTCTAGCAACCCATGCAAAAGACAAACAAATCTTACCAGACATGAGGTCCAATAACTTTTAAAATTTACCACAACTCAAAAGATTTTACCTGACCCTGTTCTTCTTTAACCAAACAATAGACAATACCTTTAATAAAGTTTATTTTTATTATTATGACGTTTTTTAACAACTCTTAATACTATAAAAAAGCAACTAAATTTAAACCCATTCTATGAAAACAGATGGTAAAACTTTCAAATCAAAGTGAAGATAGCCCTTTGATAAATACAAACCATGTGCAATATTTGACTGGTTCTAAGAATTGTGCTTGGAGTTTGATATATCACCAGCAAAAATAGCTAGTAGGATGGTTGGTAAAATCCGCTTTATTATAAAGTCAAATAATCAATCGAAGTAAAAATAAAGATAAACAAGTCCGTACTTTTGTTTAATATATTCCTAGTTTCTTTCCATTTTTAACTAAAACACTATTCACATACTAGTAGTTTTATTGTCTGACACGAGGTCTGACAGTTTCTGGATAATACCGGACCTCAGCAAATTTTATCGGAGATGTCCGAGGTCCAATGTCTTTCGCATGGGTTGTTCAATAGCCTTAGAACAGGTTTAAGAACCGCACAATAATCCAGCAAAACAATTCACATAATACAGAACATGAATTTGATGAAAATGAGATTCCCTTCCAGTTCATGCACCGGTGTACAAGGAGAAGAAATACACATAGAGCAGAAATATCGGGTATAACAGCAGCGGCCTCTTTTGTTGCAGTTCTTGAACACACAGTAATGATCCAGCACTGAACGCAGCCCAAATAACACCAAGAAACTGAAATGAAATAAAAAAGCACATTTTTTATTAGACATTTTAAATAAGTGAGATTTCCAAAACACTACTCTTGGCAATATTCCTTGAATATGTTTAGGAACACAAACTTTCATGTGACATCTATGAGACCTTGCATAGAAAGAAATTATGAAATGAAAAGGGGTACAATTGTGGCCACATTACTGTGAAATCATTTATTTTCAACAGCACAAAATTTCGTCATTTTAGATTTCGTCAGCACTTAAATTCGCCGAATTCTGATTTTGATTTTTTTTTAAATGCGTCAGTCAATATCCGATTTGTGTGTAATACATATTCGCGATCAATCGCAGTTGCGAAAATCGTGGTACGAATGCGGGAACACACTTGAGAATCACTGCAGGAGGTGGGGCCTGTTTGTCACATGCCAATTAACTAGTCTTTTGTTATCAAGGGACAGTAATGGACTGTCTTAATGTATGCCATTCACACGTTCATTGTTTTGATTAGCGGACAAGTGGGATCGAATAACCGTTAACAAGTGTTAGTAACAACGAAGCCAATTGCCAATTAGTCTTATTCTATTATTATAATTGCCAAAAGTAAACTACCGGTATATAAATCAATAATGTCAATAATTTAAAAATAAATAAATTGATACATATAAAATAGCAATAAGTGTGGTTAAACGCAAACAATCAAACAACAAACAGCAATTAAAATATTCTTTATTAATTTGTAATAAATACGCATGTTGATCACACATCGTCATCTTTTCATTTGGTTTATTGTCTTTCATCGGCATTCGCTGCGTGATGGCTAATATGCAACACCCCTGAAAAATACAATGCACCTAATGGGTAATAAAGTTATAAACAATAAGCGCTAATTCGTAACCATTCTACATAAACGAAGTCGACGCATTCGATACCGCTGTACTGCACACGCGTTTTAAAGAAGTGTAACGTGTCAGTTAAGTACCTTGTGTAATCTACATCCCTTTGTGTCAAAACCGGATTAATCTTGATTACGTAACAGCAGTGAATGTGTGCATGGATTATGTTGGAATTTAATGCCTCATGTCTACGGTTAAGTTTTAAAATATTGTTCAACTTAGTGTTTGTTTTTGTTCAAACATAAAGCATGATTGTTCGTTAGGATCTTAATTTCGCCGATCGGTCGACTGACGAAATTTATGAAAATTAATGCCTGACGATTAATAATGGTTTCACAGTACTTGAATGCCCCTTCTGCCTCCACCCGCTTGGACTTGTCAATTTTTGGAAGGGATGGTACATAATCAGAATATTATATTGAATTACAGACATTTTTATACTTTAAGCCACATTTGAATAATTGATTTTTTATTATTTATTTAAACCCAATAATTTCCCATTTTTGATAAGAAGTTTTCATTACCGGTAACATAAAGGCATGTTTAACCAAACGCTACCAAATGCATTGATTTGAAATGTCCATATAGTACTATGTCCCATGTCAGATCTAGATACTAGATGTACAACTGAACCATGCTCTGAAAAAACAGGGTTTAATGCATAAGGGTAAAGTGTTGTCCCAGAGTATTAATAATTCCATTACGCAAATGCATTAAGACCCATTTTCCCATAATGCAGCTCACAGTTGTCAATTGACGTATTGAAGGCAGTTATTCATAATAACATGAGAGTATTAAATAATTACAATTTATTGGTAATTAAACCATATCGCTTTTACAGTTGTGAAAACATTACTCAAGCAACATGATTAAAAAGTGAAATGACACATAACGTCATTATATGAAAACTGTTACTGAAGTTTATTAAATAAATTAAATATGGTCTAAATTTTTCGTTATTCATGAAACCCTGTGTGGCTTTTTAAACTGTGTGCAATTCAATTTGGTTCATCACTTGTTGAGGCGCCTTTACACTGTACTAATCAGAAAACACAATTTTTTAAATGAATATACAACAATATTTGGACATCAAATATTTGAATGGGAATCTTCCAATAACAATTTTGGTATTGTATGGCTCTCTCCTTTTTGGACATACAGACACATGAACAACCAGAGGAAACTCTTCAATGAAAATCGTTGAATGAACAAGTACTGACATTTTGACTGAGTCTTTACCTTAACTATCAAAGCTAGATAGTGTAATGATGCAAACAGCGGCATAATCAGTGCTATCAACACCAGCGGAAGGACAGAGTAACCAATGACACCCAGACACTGAGAGTAGCTCACCTGTAAATACAAAACAACAATCATGTATAGCTACTCTATAGCAAATATTTATGGAATGAAAGCACAAATGGTTTCATAAACCCTTGTAGTTGGTCACCAACAGAATATCATGTACAGCTACTACATGGCAAATGAAAAGGTGCAAATAGATTAACAAACCTTTGTAGAAGGTCACCAAAAGAACATTTCAGTAAAATTATTCAGAAATCTTAACAACATAAGTTTTCTATATGCTATGTAAGACAAACTGCCTCGTATACTAAAGGAAATTTGTATAAATTCACCCAATATCATTCCTTTAAAACTATTTTCAAATCCAGCATTGAATGACCTAAAAAGATTTTCAAATTTTGCAAGTGATGTAATGGTTTTGTTGCCATGGCAAACATATTTGTAACACCACATGATTAAATTAAGGTTTAAAGAACCTAGTTTTATTTACTACGCCTGTGAAATACCATACAAACTAGATATGTGACACTCACAGATGACCCCCCCCCCCCCAAAAAAAAAGTGCACAGAGTAAGTCGCCATGCATGTACTAGTGAATTAGTTTGTTTTTCAGCACACTGAACATTCAGCAATAAGCTGTTGTATTCCCAAATTTCATGTTTGACATGTAAGTGCGACACTTAATATTGAATAAGAGAACAAGTATTTATGTGTGATACGCTGTCTCAACATCATGTACAAGTTTTATTTAAATAACTTGATAAAAGATGAATTTGACATTCAGGAAAAGATGTATACCGGTAATTGCAATATTATAGCTGTACTTGGGACCTTGACCGTTAAGCTAGAGTAACAGAATTTGAGTCTAATATGCTGCTCATCAGAATCTAAGGGTTGGAGATGAAGCCTTAAAAACTTGAATCTAGTAAGAAAGGTCTTGTATTAAATATAACTTTCTAAGGGACTACAAATGCGTCAAAATACGTATCTAAGGGGTAAAAGGGTTTAAGCTTTCCACATGAAACTATTCCATCTGTCTTGAATGTGGATGTACATGTACCTACCTCTCCCCCTAACACTCTGGCCAACATGAAGATGATGAGAGATCCAAAAATCCAGATGGTGATTATCCAGGACACCACCTGAAAAGGTCATTTTGAAACTGAATCATCAAGGTCTTGTAAAATACAATATTAATATGGAAGGAATACACCCCAAGAAACGCAGTATGCAAACACTGTTATTGCTTTCTACATATTATATGTCAATGTTTATTTTACACATACAAAAAAGGCATGGTTAATGTTAGGTTGGGTGAATGGGAACATTTGTTCCTAAACAACAACTGTGTTAAGTATTTAAATGTTGTAGTAGATCTATGGGGTGCTTTGTCTAGTTGCAATGGAAAAATCTTGTTAACATCGTAATGATGCATCAAAGACAGATCATGGAAGGACTGGATTCTCCATTCAATGTGCCTTCCAAAGTAAGATGTTCACCGCTTAAACAAATTAAACCAACCCTTATTTTCTTTTATAAATAGGTTTTACTGTGATGTAATTTACGAAAGACCCTTGGGTTGAAAAATAACCCTATGACAAGGATAACCAAAACACTTCCTCGTTTAAATAGATCCAGCAAAGTTAGGCACTAGTTGTAAAACTATTCTGGCATTAAATGGGAGGAAATCAGCTAATAAGGAGACCAATCAACTGAATAAAACAAAGACCAATTACCCTGAATTGTCCATACAATGAAAGGAGTGAGTAGAGCAAGATCACAACAAGGGGGCCCCAGAAGTCTGGGTTCTCCCTCACCACATGTCGATTGAAGCCCAGCTGCGGAAGTGGGAACAACACACAGCGTAACTTGTAATAGATGTCCTTCAGATCTATGTCCAGCTCCTCCCTGAAAAATACAAACATTAGCAACACTGCAACAACTATTTTTATATCTTAATTCAGAGAGTGGTGAACAGGTGAAGGCTATTACAGAAGAGCCCTGGAAAAATGTCCCTTTTTAACCCCTGCTTCTTGATCAACAATCAAAATTCAAGTTCCATACTATATTTAAAAATAAGTTAAAAAAATAAACAAAGAAGGTCATGGTGGCCCTGAATCACTCACCTTAGTTCACTGTAAAACAACTGTTGAAGACTTGACCTGGTAACCTAGTTTTTCATCCCCACTTGATCCATATTCAAACATGGCCTTGAGAATGTCACAATGAACAATCTGATCATATTTCATTAAGACTGAGTCATAATGTCGCTTTTACAGTGGAAACAAGGTTTTTCAAAGATTTGACTTGGTACCTTGTTTAACACATGACCCAGATTAGATTTTGGCCTAAATATTGTTATTATAAACATTTTGACCAAGTTTCATAAAGATTAACTCATATGTGTCGCCTCTAAAGTGGTTACAAGCTTCTTCTAGGATTTTACCTGCTGTCCTAGTGACACACATGGCTTTGACTTGAACTGGGCATTATTATTTATAATTGTAAAGTGAAGTTGTTGTGGACACTAGAGTAAACAAGCTAAAAATTGATGACATCACAAAACACTTCAACTGATGATGGACATAAGGTTATCACAATAGCTCATCATGAGCCATTCTGTTCCAGAACATAAGGCATTTATATAAGGCCTCTCCCCTAGATCTTAAAACACAAGGGTACGCTTCCGTGCCTGATTTCAAAAGAAAGTAAACATGCATCTCTGTACTTAAATTTCCATATAAACATTACTACAAGCAAGTATAGATATCAAAATACACGAAACACAAATAACACTAATCAACGTCTACGGCCCTAACATAGACGATTCCACATTTTACGAAACATTACAATCCTTTATAATTAATAACCAAGATAAAAATATTAAAATCGGTGGTGATTTCAATACTGTCCTGAACCCTTTATTGGATAAAAAGAATGGAAACCTTTATACTCATACTAAAAATAGAAACATTTTAAATAACATAATTGTAACCTACAATATGATAGATATCTGGCGTACAGTATACCCAAACGAAAGCAAATTCACCTAGCACTCAAACACAAAACCAACAATATTTTGTAGATTAGACTATTTTTTAATATCTGAATCTCTTTGCAACATTATTGACACATGTAACATAAAACCAGGATTTATGACTGACCACTCTATAGTTGAACTTAAACTCTACAATATACAACCTGAAAGAGGCCCAGGATACTTTAAAATTAACAACAGCATTTTATTAGATACACAATATCAAACACAAATAAAACAGGAAATATTAAATACAGTTCAAAATAATAAAGATGCAAACCCAAACACCTTATGGGAAGTAATTAAAGGAAATATACGTAACACAACAATTAGATACACATCTTTTAAACAAAAAGAAACACACAAACTTGAAACTGACACCATCAAAACCATTGAAACACTTGAAAAACAATTGCATCAAACAAACACAAATGATACCACCGACATTGAAAATGAAATAACATTAAAAAAACAAATATTAGATGGAATCTATCATACACATCTCAATGGAATAATACTAAGAGCGCGTGCACAGCATGTTGAACACAATGAAAAAAATACAAAATATTTCGCAAACATTGAAAAACGTAGAAGTGAACAAAAAACTGTACACAAATTAGTAGTCAATGGCAAAGATATAACAAACAGAACTCAAATACTAGAAGAACAACGTTTATTTTTCGAAACCCTCTATAAAAGAAAAAATGTTGAAAATAACACCCTTTTTAAAAATACACATCACGCTTTAAACCAGGAGGAAAAACAACTGTGCGACGGATTGCTTAATGAATATGAATGTGGATTAGCCCTAAATCACAATCGAATTTTATAAAATATTCTGGAATGATATAAAAACACATCTAATTAATTCACTTAACTATTCATTTAACAACGAAAACTTAACTACGCTACAAAAACAAGGTATTATATCACTTATTCCAAAACCTGGAAAAAACTTAGAATCATTATCAAACTGGCGCCCGATAAGTTTACTTAACAATGATTATAAAATTGCAACTAAAAGTATAGCAAACAGAATAAAAAAAATATTATCATCAATCATTTCAAAATCTCAATCTGGTTTCATAAAAGGACGTTACATTGGTGAAAACGTTCGTCTTATCCAAGAATGCATAAACTATTTCAACAATTCAAATAATCCTGGTCTAATATTCTTTGCAGACTTTGAAAAGGCATTCGATTCGCTTGATCATTCATTTATGTTCTCTTGCTTAGAAAATATGAACTTTGGTGAAAGTCTCATTCAATGGGTCAAACTATTCTATACCGATATTAACAGTATAATCATTAACAATGGCTTCTTTTCAAACAGTTTTAACATCGAACGAGGGGTTCGACAAGGATGTCCACTCTCATCATCCCTATTTATTATTTGCATCGAGTATCTATCACATCACATCCAATCAAATAAACACATAAAAGGCATATCACTAGAACCTGACGAAGAAATCAAACAATCCCTATTTGCTGACGATGCAACTTATTTTTTAAATGACAATTACGATTCTTTCCATAACCTTATAGAGTCGCTAACCCTTTACGGAATGACATCGGGTCTTAAACTAAACAAAAGTAAATGTACTGTGCTACGAGTAGGTAAATTAAAACAAAGTAATGTTCAATATAATAAAGAAATGAAATTTAATTGGACATCCGATGAAGCCACAACGTTAGGAATTACTTTCACAAATAATGAAAAGGATACAGTTCTAAAAAACATACTACCTAAATTACAGAATTTTAAAAACTGCTTAAAATCATGGCATCATCGTAAACTTACACTTATTGGAAAAAACACAGTATTGAAAATGTTTGCACTTCCTAAGTTAATATATGTATTTACAGTTCTCCCAAATCCACCAATTGATGTTATTAACGATATAAAATCTGCAATATTTAATTTCATATGGGACGGTAAACCTGATAAAATAAAAAGAACTCAGCTAATTCAATCTGTAGAAAATGGAGGTATCCAATTAACGAACATTGACTCATTCTTGAATGCAATCAAATGCAGCTGGGTTAAAAGATACCTAGATAGTACCAATACGAGTAAATGGAAATTATTCTACCAGAAAATCCTAAAAAAATATGGTGACTCCTTACTCTTTGAATGTAACATCAGCAATACTATCTTACATGAAATTGCAAACGAAAACATATTTCTGTCTAATGTTCTATCAGCGTGGAGTGATGTCACTCATAATTTAGAAACCCAAACCAGCAGTAAAACAATAATATGGAATAATAAAGACATAACGTCAAACAATAAGACGTTTTTCTATAAAGACTGGTTTGAACGAAGCATTAAATATGTCGACCAACTATATGACTACAGAATTAAGGATTTCTACTCTTTTGATAATATATGCTACATATACGGAATACCTTCAAATAATTTTCTGAAGTACTACACACTAATCAAAAGCATACCCATACATATTGAATCTGAAATCAATACAAATAATACACCATGTACTCAAACAACATTTGTAGAAAACATACTTGGAAGAAAAAACAAAACAAATAAAATATTTTACACACTACAAATTAAAAACCCTACAGAAAACTCCAAAATCCAAAATAAATGGCAAGTCCTTTTTGGAGAAAATGAACTAAATTGGAAACATATATTTACCATGCCATACAAAGCAACAATTGAAAGCACACTGAGAAATTTTCAATATAAATACATCCATAGAATTATAGCTACAAATAAATATCTCTATAAATGCAAATTATCTAACTCAAATCTGTGTGACTTCTGCAGTGAAAACATTGAAACTATAGAACATCTTTTTTGGGAGTGCAAACACATCCAGCCTATTTGGAATCAATTAATATCTTTTCTTGAACAACATCAACTAAACATTAAACTATCTTTCTTAGATGTAAGTTTCGGAATTAACTCATTGAAATCAATAGACTGTAATAATATTGTGAATTTTATGGTTATATTGATGAAATATTTTATCTTAAACATGAAGTACAAAAAACAAGTACCAAATTTTAATTGTTTTGTCCATAGTCTTAAACTAAAAATCCAGATTGAGAAAGAAATAGCCCTCAGTAATGACACATTACAAATCTTTGAACAAAAATGGAATCGGATTAAATTCTCATAATGTTTTGTCCACTAATATACATTTCACTCTAATGTTAATTTATCCCTCTAAAATAGTTTTGTTTATTTTTTTTTTTTTCTCAATCGGACAAGATCATTGTGAATATACAACTAAACACACAAGTCCAGTATGCTTTCTTCAGACTTTATACAACTCATCATTGTTCATAACTATTTCTCTGTTGTTCTTTTCTTTTCTCTCTAAAAAATATATATATATATTAGCATATCTTGTATAACATGTCTGAACTTTATTGCTTTGTACAATCACTGTGTTGTATGCTCATATACATGTTTACATTGTATGTAGGATATTGAATAAAAAAAAACAACATTACTTTGTACTTGTTTTAGCTCTGAAGTAATTTTAAAATAATAAAGGTCTCGTAAAATTTAAAAAACAACAGAATACACTGCCAACTGGGGGTCTTAGACACTGTGTGCCTTAATAAAACCAGGGTGAAATCCCTGCATATTTGTAAAACAAGTGTCACTGCTTACAGCAAGGGTTCCATGTCCTCATGGTCAGCATCTTCCTCCTCAAGGAGCCAACCAAACCCTTTACTCTCCAGGAACTGTCCCGCCTTGCCTCGGTTCTTCACTCCATAGCTGAGACCAGCTGGGGCTGCCGAGGACTGGCTGGTGTCAATTGTTCCTTCCATGTTACCTTTGACAATAATTTCAAAAGTAATATTTTTTGTTTGTTGATAACCGTACTAAAAATAGCAGTTGTTCATAATGTAACTCAATATTTTAACCTATAAAGGCTAAATACAAGTGGACTGGATCTTTTACAAGCTGTATTATCATGGCCTAATATGATATAAGAGGGTCCATTGTACAATATAAGTATACATTTGTCAAAAAAAAAAATTAGCCACACATTGAACCTGATTTTTCATCTAGCCATGTAAAAAATTAAATATGGGCTGTCAGTTGTAATGGCAGCCATTGTGTGAATACGTTTTTTGTCACTGTGACCTTGACCTTTGACCTAGTGACCTGAAAATCAATAGGGGTCATCTGCCAGTCATGATCAATGTACCTATGAAGTTTCATGATCCTAGGCCTAATTATTCTTGAGTTATCATCAGGAAACCATTTCACTGTTTTGAGTCACTGTGGCCTTGACCTAGTGACCTGAAAATTCATAGGGGACATCTGCAAGTCATGATCAATGTACCTATGAAGTTTCATGATCCTAGGCATAAGCATTCTTGAGTTATCATCCAGAAGCAATTCAACTATTTCAAGTCACTGTGACCTTTATCTTTGACCTAGTGACCTGAAAATTGATAGGGATCATCTGCCAGTCATGATCAATGTTCCTATGAAGTTTCATGATCCTAGGTGTAAGCATTCTTGATTTATAATCCGGAAACCATTTTACTGTTTTGAGTCACTGTGACCTTGACCTTTGACCTTGTGACCTGAAAAAATCAATAGGGGTCATCTGCCAGTCATAATCCATGTACCTATGAAGTTTCATGATCCTAGGCGTAAGCATTCTTGAATTATCATCCGGAAACCATTTTACTGTTTCGAGTAACTGTGACCTTGATCTTTGACCTAGTGACCTGAAAATCAATAGGGGTCATTTGCCAGTCATGTTCAATGTACCTATGAAGTTTCATGATCCTAGGCGTAAGCATTCTTGAGTTATCATCCGGAAACCATTTTACTATTTCGTGTAACTGTGACCTTGACCTTTGACCTATTGTCCTGAAAATCAATAGGGGTCATCTGCCAGTCATGATCAATGTACCTTTGAAGTTTTATGATCCTAGGCCTAAGCATTCTTGAGTTATCATCCGGAAACCATTGTACTATTTCAAGTCACTGTGACCTTGACCTTGTGACCTCAAAATCAATAGGGGTCATCTGCCAGTCATGATCAATGTACCTATGAAGTTTCATGATCCTAGGCCTAAGCATTTTTGAGATATCATCCGAAAACCATCTGGTGGATGGACCGACGGACGGACAGACCGACCGACATGTGCAAAACAATATACTCCTTCTTCTTCAAAGGGGGGCATAAAGATCTAAAAGAGCCAAGACAAAAGCTAACTCATCTGTTTTAGACCAAGACAAAAATATAGATAATAGAAAATTAACAGCAATCTAGATGCTCAGGGGTGGGAATGCAACTTTTGAAACAAGAGGAACTTCTGGGTGGGTCTCAAAAATGCATGTCCCATAGTCTTAATAATGCTTCATAGTCAAAAGTCAGTTAGACAACACTGTATCTTCATGGGCAGTTGAAAAACAAGTTCATAATGAATACAAAAAAAAGTTCTGATAAATTGCTGGTACATAATGGCAACGTACTTTTTGACGATGCTGCTTAAAGATGCCTTATCCTTGGCTGATATGAAACCTAGCTCCTAAAGGGTAAACTCAATGTGAAGCCGATGTAGAATAGGTAAATGTTTCTATATGTTAGTATATGTGTTTATGTCTCATGCACAATGCTTATGTCCCTTGTCTTGTATGTGTCCATTACATCTCTTGTGAGATTCAGTCTCTTGTGCTGTCTGTGTCAAGCCATGTAGTGTGATGTCATACTTGTTTTGTCCAGTGAGAATGAGAGTTATCAAATTATTAAGAATTGTATTGGTCAAGACCCAAAACAAAGTGAAATTCATTGCAAATTGCTGACCATGCTTTTCTTTGCTCCCAGGCTGTGGAAAGCAGGGCTCCCGCTGCCGTTCGCCAGATTCGCCAATGGCAAAAATTTAGCAAATTCGGCGAATAAAATAATCGTTTGGCGAAAACGTCCGGCGAACGATTTTTGTCAGGAAAATATCGTTCACCGGACGTTTTTGCCAAACGATTATTTTCCTGACAAATGCCATTCCAGATAGTAAACTCTATCAGCTTTAGACTGTGCTTCCATACATCGCCGTATTATTGACCCACAAAATTGATACGCATTCTGCATTAACACCTGTCAGAAACTGGATATCGAGACAAAAGAAAATGACTGGTGTAACCGTCGATCTTATCGGCTTAAATAAACAATTACATCTGATTAAAGATTGCTGCCGATTTCAATCAATTTGAGTAAAAGCCGTTAGCGAATTATCAACTAAGTCACACAATGAACATAAGTAAAGAAGTTAATAATTGATTTTAATTTCGAGAAGTTCGTAATGTTTGTAATGATTAAAGGCTAAATGCGTTACAATTGTGAATGACGATAGATGAAGAGGTATAAAACCCTTGACATTTACGGCGAAGGTGTTGGAAATTGTGACTGCCATAATGGCGACCATAGGCAATAAGCATCCTTTGGACTCTGACGAATCTAATGACCCGGTAAAAAAAAAATCAAATCTGATAATAGATCATTTAAAGTTGTTTGGCTTTCGGAATTCATGTGGTTAGATTATAATGCAAAATCAAAAACGATGTATTGCAAAATATGCATACAGTTTCAAAAATAAAATTCATTCACATCTTGGTGTAGTATGTTGAAAAAAGACAACATTTCAAAACACGAAAAATCAAAAGGTAATAAAAAAGAATGACAATCATTAATATTAAAATGTATATACATGAATATTTTTTATATTATTAATAATATATTAAAAATAATGTTCATAATAAAAATATATTGACACTTTTCAAAATTAGCTTTTTGTTTTGAAATTAAGCATATTGATTTTGTTTA